>NW_027650648.1:0-27500 GCF_965287045.1 Carcharhinus amblyrhynchos
GATCTCAGGCAGAGTGGCAGCAGACCCCCCCCCTCTCCATTCACCCCCTCTCCTCCTCCCCCCCCCCCAAACCACTGACCTCAAACAGAGAGCCGTCCGTACTTACCTCCTCACTAACTGGAGCGCCCGAATCGGATTTTTGGGGCTTTGTGCCAATTCCGGACGGGTAAACCCAGGGGGAAGTGCCGGTAAGTTTGGGCGTGTAGCCCTTTAAGTCAATTTAAATACATGCAAATGTATTTAAATGAGAGTCACACCCATTTCGGGCGCGGTCCTGATTGCAGCCAGTTTTGGCCCTTGGTAAAGGGGGGAGGGTGGGCACAGATCACGCTACCCGCCTCACGCCCAAATTTACCAATTTTTCGTGCCCAACAACAGCCACAACTGGATGGTAAAGTTGGGCCCAGTGTGTGCACAGATCAGTGAAGGTGTACAGACAGATATGGTTCAAAAGACACAATGGGATGCCAGGCATGTGTAATAGAGCCGCACACTCCAAAACACTTGCTAAAACACTAACTCACCCTGACTGAGTTCGATTCTGAGCACCACACACTTTAGGAAGTACGTGACGGCTTTAGAGAGGGGACAGAAACAATTTACCAGAAAGGTTCCAGGGATAAGGGTGAACTTGGATAGATGGGAGACACTGGGGCTGTTCTCCTTGGAGGAGGGTAACCGGAGGCGAGTCCAAAATCGGGAGAGGGTGAGACAGATAGAGAAACTTTTCCCGTTGGCAAAAAAGGTCAAGGAAACGGGGGGGGATCTGATTGGAGATGAGTGGATAAAGGAGCCCTGGCGACACACTGTGCAATCCATAGAAATAGGTGGACAGAGTGGTGAAGAAGGCATTCGGCGTGCTTGGTTTCATTGGTTAGAACATTGAATACAGGAGTTGGGATGTCTTGTTGAAGTCGTACAAGACATTGGTAAGGCCACACTTGGAATACTGCGTACAGTTCTGGTCACCCTATTATAGAAAGGATATTATTAAACTAGAAAGAGTGCAGAAAAGATTTACTAGGATGCTACCGGGACTCGATGGATTGAGTTATAAGGAGAGGCTGGATAGACTGGGACTTTTTTTCTCTGGAGTGTAGGAGGCTGAGGGGTGATCTTATAGAGGTCTATAAAATAATGAGGGGCACAGATCAGCTAGATAGTCAATATCTTTTCCCAAAGGTAGGGGAGTCTAAAACTAGAGGGCATAGGTTTAAGGTGAGAGGGAAGAGATACAAAAGTGTCCAGAGGGGCAATTTTTTCACACAGAGGGTGGTGAGTGTCTGGAACGAGCTGCCAGAGGTAGTAGTAAAGGCGGGTACAATTTTGTCTTTTAAGAAGCATTTAGACAGTTATATGGGTACGATGGGTATAGAGGGATATGGGCCAAACGCGGGCAATTGGGACTAGCTTAGTGGCTAAAACAAAGGGGCAGCATGGCCAAGTTGGGCCGAAGGGCCTGTTTCCATGTTGTAAACCTCAATGACTGTATAAATGGTTTGGACACGGGGACCAATGGGATTATTCCCAAATATGCTGATGACATCAAACTGGGTTGGGACATAAGTTATGAGGAGGATGCAAGGGGATTTGGACAGGCTGAGTGTATGGGCTAGAACATGGACGGTATAGTGAATCAGTGTGAACTTATTTACTTTGGTGGAAAAGAAAACAGGAAGGCAAAGTATTTCTTAAATGATGAGAGATTGAGAAATGCAGGTGTCCGAAAGGACCTGATATCTTTGACCATCACTCACCGAAGGGTAGCGTGCAGATGCAGCACGCAATTAGGCAGGAAAATGATATGTTAGTCCAAAGTTTGGTGGATTGGCCGTGCTAAACTGCCCCTTAGTGTCAGGGGGATTAGCAGGGTGACTACATGGGGTTACAGGGATAGGGCCTGGGTGGTAGGTGCAGACTCAATGGGCTGAATGGCCTCCTTCTGCACTGTAGAGATTCTATGACTCAAGGAACATAAGAACCCAGGAATTAGGAGCGGAAGTTGGCAAGTTTCAGCCTTTCGAGCCTGGTCCACCATTCAATCAGATCATGGCTGATCTCTCCCTGGTCTTAAATCCACCTCCCCACCTGTTCCCCATGTCTCCTTATCTCTTTTCATATCAGAAATAAATCTATCTCCTTCTTAAAACCATTCATTGCGAGGTGGTTTGACTACAGAAGTAAAGATATATTGATGTAATTGTGTAGATCTCTGGTGAGACCTCACCTGGAGTATTGTGTACAGTTTTGGGTCCCGTTACCTAAGGAAGCATATACTGGCCATGGAGGGAATGTAACAAAGGTTCACCAGTCTGATCCCTGGGGACCAGCAGGATAAATATATAGTGTTATAGAGCTAGGACCTGGACAGCACAGTGGTTAGCACTGCTGCCTCACAGTGCCAGGGGCCTGGGTTCGATTCCCTGTTTGGGTCACTATCTGTGCGGATTTTGCACGTTCTCCCCATGTCTGCATGGGTTTCCTCCCACAGTCCAAAGATGTGCAGGTTAGGATGGATTGGCCATGCTAAATTGACCCTAGAGTTGGGGGATTAACAGGATTAATATGTGGGGTTATGGGGATAGGGCCTGGGTGGGATTGTTGTTGGTGCAGGCTTGATGGGCTGAATGGCCTCCAACTACACTGTAAGGATTCTATAGCAACTTCCTTGTAGAGTAGTGGTTAATATCCCAGCCCGTCACACGGGAGACCAGGGTTCAATTCTCTGACAGGTAGCTGCCAAGTTCCATGAAAATATGGCAGCAGTGTCTGTTCAGGAAACCTGCTTGACTCCTCTCATCGTTATCTGCCCCAAACTGTTATTATATGGGTTAACACTGCTGCCTCACAGCTAAATTACCCTTTACGGGGCAGCATGGCACAATAGCACAGTGGGTTAGCACTGCTGCTTCACAGCTCCAGGGTCCTGGGTTCGATTCCTGGCTCGGGTCGCTGTCTGTGTGGAGTTTGCACATTCTCCTTGTGTCTGCGTGGGTTTCCTCCGGGTGCTCCGGTTTCCTCCCACAGTCCAAAGATGTGTGGGTTAGGTTGATTGGCCGTGCTAAAGTTGTGTCCTGAGATGCTCAGGTTAGAGGGATTAGTGGGTAAAACGTGCAGGGATATGGGGGTAGGGCCTGGGTGGGATAGTGGTCGGTGCAGACTCGATGGGCCAAATGGCCTCCTTCTCCACTGTAGGGATTCTGTGATGACCTGCTAAATTGTCCTTGCAAGGACCCAACAGACTGATAGAATAAATGAATGGCCTCCCTTGGTACTATCCCATTCTACGCAAGAACTGGGTGACACAGCACCTCCAGTGGTGGGAGGCCTGCAACTATAGGGGGGGAGAAACAGGTTGAAAATCAGTATGAGTGTCTCACAGTGTGGGCAAAATGTGACACAACAGCAACATCTACTGGCAATGGCTGGCAATTACAGAAAATGTGGCATTTTTAATGTTCAATCTCCAGCAGAACTTTTATTAGATTAACTGATTTAGTTACTTTAACTAAACAAACTAGCCGGGCACAGAATTGCTGCAAAACAGAGTGCAAATGAAGTGACCCCCCCCAGAAAGGTCATTGGGAGGTGAGAGGGAAGAGGCTGAGACACCAGGGGCAACACATATAAAACAGTGATCAATAAATCCGACAGGGAAATTCATAGAATCCCTACAGGAGGATCCCCAAGGAGGCCATTCAGCCCATCAGGTCTACACCGACCACAATCCCACCCAGGCCCTATCCCCATAACCCCCATGCATTTACCCTAGTTAGTCCCCCTGACACTAAGGGGCAATTTAGCCACGGCCAATCTACCTAACCCGCACACCTTTGGAGCGTGGGAGGAAACCGGAGCACCCGGAGGAAACCCACGCAGGCACGGGGAGAATGTGCAAACTCCACGCAGACAGTGACCCGAGGCTGGAATTGAGCCCGGGTCCCTGGTGCTGTGAGGCAGCAGTAACACAACACCAGGTTAAAGTCCAACAGGTTTATTTGGCAGTATGAGCTTTCCGAGTGTCGCTCCTTCCTCAGGTGAATGAGGAGTTGTGTTCACAAACAGGGCAGATACAGACACAAACTCAATTTACAAGATAATGGTTGGAATGTGAACCTTTACAAGTAAAGATCTGTGAGACAGCAGTGCGAGCCACTGTGCTGTTAAGAAAACAACATCTTTCCGCTGACAGAGTGGGGAACTAGCTCTCACAAAGGGGCACAAGGATGCATCGAAGGGGGAAACTGAAACCCCAGTTTATAGAATCCCCCTGAGATTACAGAACCCCCCCCAGTTTATAGATTCCGCCCCCCCCAAGTTTAGAGAACCGCCCCCCCAGTTTACAGAATCCACCCCCCCAGTTTACAGATCTTCCCCCCCAGTTTACAGAACCCCCCCCCCAGTTTACAGATTCCCCCCCCCAGTTTAGAGAACCGCCCCCCCCCCCAGTTTAGAGAATCAACCCCCCCCCCAGTTTAGAGAATCAACCCCCCCCCCAGTTTAGAGAATCAACCCCCCCCACTTTACAGAATCCACCCCCCCCAGTTTACAGAATACCCCCCCCCAATTTAAGAATACCCCCAGTTTACAGAATACCCCTCCCAGTTTAAGAATATCCCCAGTTTCGGAATCCCTCCCCCAGTTTACAGAAACACCCCCCCCAATTACAGAATCCCCCCCAGTTTACAGAAACCCCCCCCCCATTTACAGAATCCCCCCAGTTTACAGAAACCCCCCCCCATTTACAGAATCCCCCCCAGTTTACAGAAACACCCCCCCATTTACAGAATCCCCCCAGTTTACAGAAACACCCCCCCCATTTACAGAATCCCCCCCCAGTTTACAGAAACACCCCCCCATTTACAGAATCCCCCCCCAGTTTACAGAAACCCCCCCCCATTTACAGAATCCCCCCAGTTTACAGAAACACCCCCCCATTTACAGAATCCCCCCCAGTTTACAGAAACACCCCCCCATTTACAGAATCCCCCCAGTTTACAGAAACACCCCCCCCATTTACAGAATCCCCCCCAGTTTACAGAAACACCCCCCCATTTACAGAATCCCCCCAGTTTACAGAAACATCCCCCCCATTTACAGAATCCCCCCAGTTTACAGAAACACCCCCCCCATTTACAGAATCCCCCCAGTTTACAGAAAACTCCCCCCTCTCTCTGTGCGCTCGGTGTCTTTCTGCCTCTGTATCCCTATCTCTATCATTCTCTCTGCCTGTGTGTGTGTGTGTGTGTGTGTCTCTCTCTCGCTCGCTCTGTGTGCTCTATGTCTTTCACTCTATCTCTATCTATGCCTTTGTGTCTGTATCTCTGTCTGGGCTCTGTGCTCTACATCTGTGTCCCTCTGTCTCTGTATCCCTGTCTGTGCCTCTGAGTCTCTCTGTCTCTGTGTTCTCTCTTTGTGTCTGTCTCTGTATGTGTCTATGTCTGTATCCTTGTCTCTGCCTGTCTCTCACTGTGTATCCCTGTGCTCTCTCTGTGCTCTATGTCAATGTCTCTATGTCTCTGTTTGTCTTAGTGTGCCTCCTTTGTATCTTGATTTGTGTCTCTGTCTGTTTCTGTATTCCTGTCTCTGTCTCTACATTCTCTCTCTATGTTTGTGTCTCTGTCTGTTTCTGTGTGTGTGCGTCTCTCTCTATGCTCTCTCTGTGTGCTCTGTGTGTGTGTGTCTATATATCTGTTTCTCACTCTGTCTGTGTTCTATGTCCGTGTCTGTCTGTCCCTGTGCTCTATGTCTGTCTGTATCCCTGTTTGTCTCTCCCTGTCTGTCTGTATGTGTGTCACTGTGCTCTGTCTCTTACTCTGTCTCTATCGTTGTGTCTGTATCTCTGTCTGCCTCTGTGTTTCTCTCTCTCTGTGCTCTCTATGTCTGTGTCTCCCTGTGTCTGTCTGTCTCAGTCTCTACCTGTCTCTCAATCTGTCTGTGTATCCCTGTGGTCTCTCTGTGCTCCATGTCTGTGTCTCTGTCTGTCTCTCACTGTGTGTTTCTCTCCGTGCCTCTCTTGTCTCTGTATCCCTGTGTTTGTCTGTCTCTGCCTCTGTGTGTAGCTGTCTCTCTGTCTGTCACTCCGTCTCCATCTCTCACCATGTCTGCATATGTGTGTCTCTACGCCTGCCTCTGTCTATGCCTGTATCCCCGTCTCTATCTGTCTCTCACTCTGTCTGTAAATCCCTGTGCTCTCCCTGTGTGCGCTCTGTGTCTCTCTGTCTCTGTATCCCTGACCCTCTGTGTCTGTCTCTGTATGTGTCTATGTCTGTATTCCTGTCTCTAGGTCTGCCTCTCTTTGTGTGTTTCTCTCTGTGTCTGTCTGTCTCTATCTTTTTCTCTCTATGCCTGTGTGCTCTCTCTGTCTCTTTATCCCTGTGTCTCTGCCTCTCTCTGTGCCTGTGTGTTTGTCTCTGTCTCTCTCTATCCCCGTCTCTGTTTGTATGTGTTTCTATGCTCTCTGTGTTTGTCTCTGTGTGTCTCTCTCTGTGTCTCTGTCTGTCTCTCACTCTGTCTGTGTGTGTGTCTGTCTATCTCTGTCTCTGTGTCTCCATGCTCTCTCTGTCTCTTTATGTCCATCTCTCTCTCTGTCTCTTTATCCGTGTCTGTCTCTCTCTCTATTCCTATCTCTGTATCTCTATGCTCTCTCTCTACATCTATCCCTGTGTCTCTGTCTCTCTGTGCTCTATGTCTGCCTCTCTCTGTATATGTGTCTCTCTGTCTGTCTCTCTCTTTCTCTCTGTGACTGTGTGTGTGTCTCTGTCTCTGTGAATCTCTATGCCTCTCTCTCTGTCCCTATGCTCTCTCTCTGTGCTCTGTCTGTCTCTCTCTCTGTCTGCCTCTGTGTGTGTGTTTGTGTTTGTCTCTGTCTCTCTATTCCTCTATCTGTCCCTATGCTCTCTCTCTCTGTGCTCTATCTGTCTCTCTGTCTGTGTGTGTGTTTGTCTGTCTCTATCCCTCTCTCTCTCTATCTGTCCCTATGCTGTCTCTCTGTTCTATGTATGTTTTTCTGTCTGTCTCTCTCTATGTGTGTGTCTGTGTCTCCATCTCTGCCTCTCTGTGCCTTTCTCTGTCCCTCTATATGTCCCTGTGCTCTCTGTGTGCTCTATGTCTCTCTCTCTTGTCTTTCTGTGTCTCTCTATCCCTGTCTCTGTCTCTTTATCCTATGCTCTCTGTGTGCTCTATATCTGTCTGTCTCTCTATTATCTGTTTGTTTCTGTCTCTCTGTGTCTCTCTGTCCCTATGCTCTCTCTCTGTGCTCTATGTCTGTCTCTCAGTCTGTGTCTCTCTCTGTGCCTCTCTCTATCCCTCTCTCTCTGTCCCTGTGCTCTCTCTGTCTCTATGTCTGTCCCTATGCTCTCTCTGTGCTCTTATGTCTCTCTCTCAATGTGTGTCTGTCAGTCTCTGTGCATTTGTATGTCTCTCTCTCTCTCTCTGTGCCTCTATGTCTCTCTCTGACCCTCTCTCTCTCTGTTCTATGTGTCTCTCTGTGCCTTTATCTGTCTCCGTGCTCTCTCTGTGTGCTCTACGTCTCTCTGTCTGTGTCTCTCTCTGTCTCCCTATCTGTCCCCCTGCTCTCTCTGTGCTCTATATCTTATCTGTCTCTGTCTGTCTATGTGTGTGTGTGTGTGTGTGTCTCTTGTCTCTGTGTCTCCCTCAGTCCCTTTCTCTGTCCCTATGCTTTCTCTGTCTGTGCTCTATGTCTATCTCTCTGTCTGTGTGTATGTCTATGTGTGTGTCTCTGCCTCTCTCTGTCCTTCTCTGTCTCCCTATCTGTGCCTATGCTTTCTCCGTGCATGTCTATGTCTGTGTGACTCTCTCTGTCCGTGTCTCTGTCTCCCTATCTGTCCCTATGCTGTCTCTGTGTACTCTGTCTCTTTCTATCTGTGTGTGTGTGTCTCCTTGTCTCTCTCTGCCTGTGTGTCTCTCTAATCCACTCTCTGTCGCTCTATCTCTCCCTATGCTTTCTCTCTGTGTGTGCTCTACGTCTGTCTGTCTCTCTGTATCTGTCTCTCTCTCTATCTGTGCTCTATATCTGTCTCTCTCTGTCGGTCTGTCTCTCTTTCTGTGTGTACCTCTGTCTCTCTCTCTGTCTGTCTGTGTTTGTCTCTGTGTGTCTGTCCTTCTGTCTTCCTATCTGTCCCATTGCTCCCTTCTCTGTGTGCTGTATATCTGTCACTGTGCGCGTGTCTCTCTCTGTCTATCTGGGTGTGTGTGTTTGTCTGTGTGTCTGTCTCTCTCTCTCTCTGTTTCCCTATCTGTCCCTATGCTCCCTCCCTTTGTGTTCTATATCTCTGAGTGTCTCTGTCTGTGTGTGTGTCTCTCTGGCTCTGTGTGCCTGTCTATCTGTCCCTATGCTCCCTGTGTGTTCTATATCTGTCTCTCTCTCTCTGTCTCTCCCTGTCTGTCTGTTCTCTGTGTCTGTCCCTCTCTCTGTCTCCCTATCTGTCCCTATGCTCCCTCTCTGTACTCTATATCTCTCTCTCTCTCTCTGTCTCTGTATGTGTGTGTCTCTCTCTGTCTCTCCCTGTCTGTCTCTGTCCCTCTGTCTCCCTATCTGTCCCTATGCTCCCTCTCTGTATTCTATATCTGTCTCTCTCTGTTTGTCTCTGTATGTGTGTGTGTGTCTCTCTCTCTGTGTGTCTGTGTCTCTGTCTGTCTCTCTGTGTCTGTCCCTCTCTCTATCTCCCTCTCTGTCCCTACCCTCCCCCCTCCACCTCCCTCCCTCCCTCCCTCTCTGTCCGCTCCACGCCTGCCTCTTCCTCCCTGTGTTAGTTGCCTCCCACTCCGGCGGGACCCGGGGCCCGGGGGGGCGGCGGCGAGCCCCCCGGCGCCGCTCGGCCCGTCGGCCGCTGCTGGCCGCAGCCGGCGGGGGCGGAGGCCGGGCGCCGGGGAGGCGGGCCGGGCGGCGGCGGGGCGGCGGAGGGCGGACGGCGGCGGCGGCCGGCTCGCCGGGCCGGCCTCGGGGCGGGATGGCGGGGGCCCGGGGGGGGGCGGCGGGGGGGAGGCGGGCGGGGGGCGGAGGGGAAGGGGCCGGGGGGCCGGCGGGGCCGGGGGGAGGGCTCGGCGGGGCCGGGAAAGGCTCCGGAGAGGCGCTTCCCGCCGGGGAAGAAACACAAGTGGCGAGGCGATTGGACCATTTTCCGGCGCCACAAATGTTGCCAATTTGTTAGTCCTCCACCAGGTCCGCGCCGAGCCTATAAGAACCTCCCTCAGTCCCAGAGCCGGCACAATAGACCAGGAAGCCAGCCAGCCTGGTGCTCTGCTCAGATCCCCTTGCTCCTGACACAGCCAAACCCACCCACCCCCCCCCCTCCCCAAACCATGACAGACACCTCCAACGCCAAACCCAAGCGGACCCGCGCCCCCCGCAAGCCCCCCAACCACCCCAAGTACTCGGAGATGATCGTGGAGGCGGTGGCGGGCTCCAGCGGCCGGGCCGGGCTCTCCCGCCAGGCCATCCAGAAGCTGGTCAAGAGCCGCTACCAGCTGGCGGAGGGCGCCGACGGCCAGATCAAGCTCTCCCTGGTCAGGCTGGTGGCCAAGGGGGTGCTGGAGAAGACCAGGGGCGTGGGCGCCTCGGGCTCCTTCAAGCTGTCCAAGGGCGAGGAGCCCCGCAAGGCCGGCGCCGCAGCGGTGAGCAAGAGGAAGAAGAAGGTGGTCAGGAAGGCGGCCTCGCCCAGGAAGGCGGCCAAGCCCAAGAAGGCGGCCAAGCCCCCGGCCAAGGCCAAGAAAGGGCAGGCCAAGAAGGCGGTCAAGAAGGCGGCGACCCCCCGAAGCGCCAAGAAGGCCAAGCCGGCGAAGAGGAAGGCGAAGCAGACGAAGAACAGCAAGCCGAAAGCCAAAAGCAACGTCAAGAAATCGGCCTCCAGGAAGAAGTGACGGGAATCCGCCCACTCCGCAGTTACACGGACTTTTAGCCATTTCTGTAAATAGTGGTTTTCGTGTCTTTTTTTTTTAAATCTATCTAACTTTGGTTGATATTATTTCTGGGTGTTAGCAAGAAAACATAGCAGCCTTTTTACATCATGAACGCGGTAATTCCAACGTGGTTGAAATATGTTGTACTTTGTGATCATTTCTGAGCTGATTTCACATGTTTGTTTCTGTACAAAAAGATGTCGTTGCAAAGGAAAACAATTTTCTTATGAATCCAATGACCATCCGTAAATTTCAAATAAAAACCAGTCCACCTGACAATACTGTGTCTTGGCTGTTTTCTTTAGTTGTTGACTGCGTTCCTCCAGCTTCCTGTGTATCCAGACTTCTATCCGTGACTGGCAGCGGGACGGCTGATGGAGTCGGGGCCTGAATGCAGTTTCCTCTCCCTCTCTCGCCCTCCCGGAACGGGAAAGGGGGAAGCGTCGCGATCTCGCCACGGGGCCGTCTTGCCCTCCGCAGTCTGACCTCCTTGACGAGGGAGGTGGTTGATCCGGCGTTCCTTGTTTCTCTTCCTGTGGACACTCTCCTGACACCAGGATCCCTCCAGCCGCTCCATTCTGGAGAGTGGGACAGCGGGCCTTCAGGACGTCACCGCAATTAGATCCAGAGCTCCCCGGACATCCCCAAAAGATGTGAATGTCCAGAGACCATTGAAGCTTTCAAGATTGCAATGCATTGTAAAATTGAAATGGTATTGTAATATTGCAATATTCTTGTAATATTGCAATGCTGTCGTGATGGTATCATGATATTGCGCCAGTATTGTGATATTGCAATGGTATTGTAATATAGCAATGGTATGTTGCAATAGTATCGTAATATTGCAATAGTATTGTAACCATGCAATGGTAGTGTAATATTGTGATGGTATTGTGCTATTGCGATGTTATAAATATTACAATAATATTGTGATATTGCAATGGTATTGTAATATTACAATAGTATATTGCTATGGTATAATGTGATAGTATTGTAATACTGAGATGGCATCGCGATATTGCACTAGTAATATTGCAATGGTATCAATATTGTGATGGTGTTTAATATTGCAATGGTACAGTGCTGTTGTGATGGTATACTGCAATGGTATTGTAATATTGTGATGGTATTGCAATACTGCTATGGTATAGTATAATATTGCTATGGTTTCAAAATATTGCAATAGTGTTATGATATTGTGATGGGATCATAATATTGCAATGGTATTGTGATATTGTAATATTGTGAATGGATTGTAATGGTATCAAGGAATATGAAGTAAAGACAGGAGTGAGATGGAGATCAGCAATAATCTGAATGAATAGCAGAGTGCAAAGGGCTGAATGGCCTCTTGTTCCTATGGTTTTAACCTATCAGCTAACCAGTAGGTTGGAACAGTGGCAGTGTCATCGGACTAGTAACCCAGAGACCCAGGCTAATCCCACCACGGCAGCTGGAGGAATTTACATCCAATTAATAAATCTGGAAATTCTCATCAAATTGTGGGAAAAACCCATCTGGTTCGCTAATGTCCTTTAGCGAAGGAAATCTGCCATCCTTACCCAGCCTGGCCTACATGTGACTCCAGAGCCACAGCAACGTGGCTGTCCCTTAACTGCCCCTCTGAAATAGCCGAGCGAGACTCTCAGCTCAAGGGGCAATTAGGGAGGGGTAATAAATGCTGGTCCAGCCAGCAACACCCAGATCCCATGAATGAATGAGGAAAAGAATTGGGAGGTGGCAAAACCGCCATTATCCTTCTCACAGGCACATTACTCAGGTACTTTGGTAGCTACATGTTGAGAAGGCGAGAGGAACAGGCAAAACACTCATACCCTCGAGCAAGTGGTCACCAATGTCATCACATCCACCAGCCTGACCCTAACCCTGTGTCACTTGGAAAGTTCATAAAATAGAAGCGGATGCAATGGCTACTCGGATTCGAAACTGGCCCAACTAATAGGATAAAAATCCCCCTTGTATTGTGATATTGCAATGGTATTGTAATATAGCAATGGTATGTTGCAATAGTATCGTAATATTGCAACAGTATTGTAATCATGCAATGGTAGTGTAATACCACTGGATCCCACACTGGATCGCGGTCTGTGGGGGTCCCACACTGGATCGTGGTCTGTGGGGGTCCCACACTGGATCGCGGTCTGTGGGGGTCCCACACTGGATCGCGGTCTGTGGGGGCCCCACATCGGGTCACCGGGTATAATCTTGCCTCAGTTCTTCTCTGCTATATTCCATTGAAAAGATAATCAAATTGAGGTGATCGAAAGAGTCGGAGAGATGGATAGAGGGAAACGATTGCCCCTAGAACATAAGAACATAAGAAATAGGAGCAGGAGTCGGCCATCTGGCCCTTCGAGCCTGCCCTGCCATTCAATAAGATCATGGCTGATCTGAAGTGGATCAGTTCCACTTTCCCGCTTTCTCCCCATAACCCTTAATTCCCCTGTCTATCAGAAACCTATCTACCCGTGACTTAAATATATTCAGCGAGGAAGCCTCCCTCGTTGGGAGGGGAGTGGGGTGGAGCGAGAATAAAAAGTGGTGACCGTTAAAATGAATTTGTCTGTTAGGTGGCAATGTTTGGATTCACTCCTTCATACACAGGGCAGTCAAACCTGCAAATCTCTCCCACAAACAAGAACAGAACAAGCAAAGGCCATTTGGCCCTTCATTCCTAGTCCATTAAATTCTCCAGAATCTTGAAGATTCCCATTGACTGAGCTTCCATGGGGGAGAGAATTCGAACACAGAACTGTGCCTGAAGGAATGTCTCCTCACCCAAGTCCAACATGATCTGTAATCCTGAGGCCATTACTGGGTTAACAGAAAGCTGGTGGATTTTATAGAGGGGAGTCCAGGACTCTGTAAGGGCAGAGGAGAGATTTACAGGAACGGTACAACACAACTCTCAAATCCACCTGTCCTTAAACCCTAACACTTTCACAATGTTCCATCATCAATGTTAATGGAGTCAAATAAAATAACTAAATAGCTCACCTTGGCGATTTGTGTGGACACTGCCCTGGCGCAGGGTGGCACCAGACTAGTTACCCTTTCATCGCTTGCTCACCAATCTATTCCTGCGCTCTGAGCGACCCTTGACCCCACAGACCCTAGGTTGACCCAAACCGCACAGTCAGAAATCCAGCAAGCTCTGAAATCCAGCACGGACCCCAGCCCCCAGGCTGCAGGTTCCGATATCCTGTACCCCGACAAAGGATACGGGAAGTAAGTGAGGTGGAGAGACTGGAGAGGCAGAGTAGGAACTGTTCCCAGAGGGTCAGTAATAAGGGGGTCAGAAACCAGACAGTCAGTAACCAGAGTCAGTAGTCAGAGAGCCAATAACTAGTTTAACCAGAAGGTCAGTAACCAGAGGGTCAGTAACTAAAGGGTCAGTAACCAAGTTAACCAGATGGTCAGTAACCAGAGGGTCAGTAATCAGTTTAACCAGAAGGTCAGTAACCAGAGAGTCAGTAACCATTTTAACCAGGGGGTCAGTAACTAGAGGGTCAGTAACCAGTTTAACCAAAGGATCAGTAACCAGAAGGTCAATAACCAGTTTAACCAGAGGGTAAGTAACCAGGGGCTCAGTAACCAGTTTAACCAGAGGGTCAGTAGCCAGAGTCAGTAGCCAGAGAGTCAATGACCATATAACCAGAGAGTCAGTAACCAGTCTAACCAGAGGACAGTAACCACTTTAACCTGAGAGTCAGTAACCAGTTTAACCTGAGGGTAAGTAACCAGAGAGTCAGCAACCAGTCTAACCAGAGGGTCAGTAACCAGTTTAACCTGAGGGTCAGTAACCAAAGGGTTAGTAACCAATATAACCAGAGGGTTTTTAAAATTCTATTTTTATTGAAGATTGTTTCATTTTGTAAAAAAAACACAAGAAACCCTGGGAGTTTGGTACAGTGCAGCAAGATCATTTCAAACAGATACAAATAGGAAGAGACAGAGAAACAAGTTATCAGTTCAGTCAGTTTGGGTTATTCATTGTATCCTGTGCCTCCCATTGTACAAATAATAAAAGGATGAGGAGATAGTGGGATATCAGGGTGCAGCCACACCTGGTTCAGCAGCGCATAACCAACCTCACAGGACGGGGGTGGGGGGGGTGACAGAGCTACAGGATAACCTCACAGGGGTAAACAACGTGGAGCCCAGAACTTTAAGAAAAGGGTCCCAAACTTTACTGAATGTATCGATTCAGCCCAGAGTGAACAAGTCAAGAATTCATAGAATCCCTACAGTGCAGAAGGAGGCCATTCAGCCCATCGAGCCTGCGCCGACCACAATCCCACCCAGGCCCTGTCTGCGTAACCCCACATATTTACCCTGCTAGTCCCCCGACAATTTAGCACGGCCAATCCACCTAACCCCCACATCTCTGGACTGTGGGAGGAAACAGGAGCACCCGGAGGAAACCCACGCAGACACGGGGAGGATGTGCAGACTCCACACAGACAGTGACCCGAGCTGGGAATCGAACCCGGGTCCCTGTCGCTGAGAGGCAGCCGTGCTAACCACTGTGCCACCTACCCCAGTGAGAAAAGTCAGATACCTTCTCGGTTTATTACTAAATTTATCCAACTTCTGCTTAGCAAACCTCAAACTCCCCTCTGCACACTGGGCCAACAAGGAACCCAGTCCTGCCCAAACTACACCCAACCCCCTTTCAACTCCGCTCGGCAAGAATTCCGATCGGATTCCCTCTCCAATCCAGCATGCCGGACCTCTGACTGACGCTGCTGTTCCCATCAACCGACACCCCTTTCTAGCCTAGAATGAGCTGTTCAAACCTTGCAGATCTCCCACAGGATGTGGAGTTGGACTGGGGTGGGCACAGTAAGTAGTCTCACAACACCAGGTTACCAAATAAACCTGTTGGACTTTAACCTGGTGACGTGAGGCTTCTCACTGGATCCGCCAACAGACAAGAGAGACTCAAAACAGGAAGAGAATTTACCTCAAACACAGTGGTCAGCACTGCTGCCTGAAGCGCCAGAGACCTGGGTTCAATTCCCGGTTCGGGTCACTGTCTGCGCATTCTCCCCGTGTCTGCATGGGTTTCCTCCGGGTGCTTCGGTTTCCTCCCACAGTCCAAAGATGTGCGGGTTAGGCTGATTGGCCGTGGTAAATTGACACTAGTGTCAGGGGGGTTGCTGGGGTAAATGCATGGGGTTACGGTGTCAGGTCTGGGTGGGATTGTGGTCAGTACAGACGCAATGGGCCGAATGGCCTCCTTCTGCGCTGTAGGGATTCTATAAAGTCCGAGAAGATATAATACTCTTTAAGTAAGGGCACCTCGGGGGAAATTCCAGACTTTGCTTGTCTGGAAACCGTAAAATCCCATCCGAGGTCAACGGGTGCTCCACCCTTCCCTGATTCCGATTCCCGTGGTGGGCTGGGCAGTAAAATTCCGGGACCCGGGAGAGTGAGAAGGAATTCTGAAAAAAAAACTGGACTTTGGTGAGAGGGAACCGACTGAAGGTTCGTCTTTGGAACAAAAGAAAATGGCCAATCCAAATGAAGGGTCCAGAACCCCTTTTCCCCCGGGATGCAAATGTCTCCGTTTATCCGAACAACCCACCTCTTCACCAGCCGAGACCAACACCCCTGCCCGAGGGGCATCAGAGGGCTTCCCGTAACTGGGAGTTTACCAACTAGTGGGTTATAGATGGCACGGTGCACAGAGCTGCCTCTCAGCGCCAGGGACCCGGGTTCGATTCCCGGCTCGGGTCACTGTCTGTGTGGAGTCTGCACATTCTCCCCGTGTCTGCGTGGGTTTCCTCCGGGTGCTCCGGTTTCCTCCCACAGCCCAAAGATGTGCGGGTTAGGTGGATTGGCCGTGCTAAATTGACGCTACTGTCAAGAGGATTAGCAGGGTAAATATGTGGGATTATGGGAATAGGCCCTGGGTGGGATTGTGGTCAGTACAGACTCGATGGGCCAAATGGCCTCCTTCTGTAATCTAGGGATAACAGGACAATTAAAATCACCAGCAATTAACGGCAGGCGAGTTCAGCAAACTCCATAAAAACCTGAGTGACAAAGTCCGGGCAATAATTCAGGAAACCATAAAGATTCATTATCGAAACATTCTCCCCATAAACCAGCCCTTTGACACAGACCTCTGTCTCCCAGGCAGCTTTTAGACAGATTCTTATTAACCAACTCTCCTGCCTCATGATCGTCAATCCAGAAAGGAGCAAAAATATCTCCCCATCCCGAGATCCCGGAGCCCGATCCCCATCAACTCCCCATCCCGAGGGCCCGGAGCCCGATCCCCATCAACTCCCGATCCCGAGGGCCCGGAGCCCGATCCCCATCAACTCCCGATCCCGAGGGCCCGGAGCCCCCGATCCCCATCAATTCCCCATCCCGAGGGCCCGGAGTCTGATCCCCATCAACTCCCGATCCCGAGAGCCCGGAGCCCCCGATCCCCATCAACTCCCCATCCCGAGGGCCCGGAGCCCGATCCCCATCAACTCCCGATCCCGAGGGCCCGGAGCCCGATCCCCATCAACTCCCCATCCCGAGGGCCCGGAGCCCGATCCCCATCAACTCCCGATCCCGAGGGCCCGGAGCCCGATCCCCATCAACTCGCCATCCCGAGGGCCCGGAGCCCGATCCCCATCAACTCCCGATCCCGAGGGCCCGGAGCCCGATCCCCATCAACTCCCGATCCCGAGAGCCCGGAGCCCGATCCCCATCAACTCCCGATCCCGAGGGCCCGGAGCCCGATCCCCATCAACTCCCCATCCCGAGGGCCCGGAGCCCGATCCCCATCAACTCCCGATCCCGAGGGCCCGGAGCCTGATCCCCATCAACTCCCCATCCCGAGATCCCGGAGCCCGATCCCCATCAACTCCCCATCCCGAGGGCCCGGAGCCTGATCCCCATCAACTCCCGATCCCGAGGGCCCGGAGCCCGATCCCCATCAACTCCCCATCCCGAGGGCCCAGAGCCCGATCCCCATCAACTCCCGATCCCGAGGGCCCGGAGCCCGATCCCCATCAATTCCCCATCCCGAGGGCCCGGAGCCTGATCCCCATCAACTCCCGATCACGAGGGTCCGGAGCCCGATCCCCATCAACTCCCCATCCCGAGGGCCCGGACCCTGATCCCCATCAACTCCCCATCCCGAGATCCCGGAGCCCGATCCCCATCAACTCCCGATCCCGAGGGCCCGGAGCCCGATCCCCATCAACTCCCGATCCCGAGGGCCCGGAGCCCGATCCCCATCAACTCCCGATCCCGAGGGCCCGGAGCCTGATCCCCATCAACTCCCGATCCCGAGGGCCCGGAGCCTGATCCCCATCAACTCCCGATCCCGAGGGCCCGATCCCCATCAACTCCCCATCCCGAGGGTCCGGACCCTGATCCCCATCAACTCCCGATCCCGAGGGTCCGGACCCCGATCCCCATCAACTCCCCATCCCGAGGGCCCGGACCCTGATCCCCATCAACTCCCGATCCCGAGGGTCCGGACCCCGATCCCCATCAACTCCCGATCCCGAGGGCCCGGAGCCCGATCCCCATCAACTCCCGATCCCGAGGGCCCGGAGCCCGATCCCCATCAACTCCCCATCCCGAGGGCCCGGAGTCCGATCCCCATCAACTCCCCATCCCGAGGGCCCGGAGCCCGATCCCCATCAACTCCCCATCCCGAGGGCCCGGAGCCTGATCCCCAGGCCGCTCGCTATGTTGAGGGCCCGGACCCTGATCCCCAGGCTGCTCGCTATGTTGAGGGCCCGGACCCTGATCCCCAGGCCGCTCGCTATGTTGAGGGCCCGGAGCCTGATCCCCAGGCTGCTCGCTATGTTGAGGGCCCGGAGCCTGATCCCCAGGCCGCTCGCTATGTTGAGGGCCCGGAGCCTGAACCCCAGGCCGCTCGCTATGTTGAGGGCCCGGACCCTGATCCCCAGGCCGCTCGCTATGTTGAGGGCCCGGAGCCTGATCCCCAGGCCGCTCGCTATGTTGAGGGCCCGGAGCCTGATCCCCAGGCCGCTCGCTATGTTGAGGGCCCGGAGCCTGATCCCCAGGCTGCTCGCTATGTTGAGGGCCCGGACCCTGATCCCCAGGCCGCTCGCTATGTTGAGGGCCCGGACCCTGATCCCCAGGCCGCTCGCTATGTTGAGGGCCCGGACCCTGATCCCCAGGCCGCTCGCTATGTTGAGGGCCCGGACCCTGATCCCCAGGCCGCTCGCTATGTTGAGGGCCCGGACCCTGATCCCCAGGCCGCTCGCTATGTTGAGGGCCCGGACCCTGATCCCCAGGCCGCTCGCTATGTTGAGGGCCCGGACCCTGAACCCCAGGCCGCTCGCTATGTTGAGGGCCCGGACCCTGAACCCCAGGCCGCTCGCTATGTTGAGGGCCCGGACCCTGATCCCCAGGCTGCTCGCTATGTTGAGGGCCCGGACCCTGATCCCCAGGCTGCTCGCTATGTTGAGGGCCCGGACCCTGATCCCCAGGCCGCTCGCTATGTTGAGGGCCCAGAGCCTGATCCCCAGGCCGCACGCTATGTTGAGGGCCCAGAGCCTGAACCCCAGGCCGCTCGCTATGTTGAGGGCCCGGAGCCTGAACCCCAGGCCGCTCGCTATGTTGAGGGCCCGGACCCTGATCCCCAGGCCGCTCGCTATGTTGAGGGCCCGGACCCTGATCCCCAGGCCGCTCGCTATGTTGAGGGCCCGGAGCCTGAACCCCAGGCCGCTCGCTATGTTGAGGGCCCGGACCCTGATCCCCAGGCCGCTCGCTATGTTGAGGGCCCGGACCCTGATCCCCAGGCCGCTCGCTATGTTGAGGGCCCGGACCCTGATCCCCAGGCCGCTCGCTATGTTGAGGGCCCGGACCCTGATCCCCAGGCCGCTCGCTATGTTGAGGGCCCGGACCCTGATCCCCAGGCCGCTCGCTATGTTGAGGGCCCGGACCCTGATCCCCAGGCCGCTCGCTATGTTGAGGGCCCGGACCCTGATCCCCAGGCCGCTCGCTATGTTGAGGGCCCAGAGCCTGATCCCCAGGCCGCTCGCTATGTTGAGGGCCCAGAGCCTGAACCCCAGGCCGCTCGCTATGTTGAGGGCCCAGAGCCTGAACCCCAGGCCGCTCGCTATGTTGAGGGCCCGGACCCTGATCCCCAGGCCGCTCGCTATGTTGAGGGCCCGGACCCTGATCCCCAGGCCGCTCGCTATGTTGAGGGCCCGGACCCTGATCCCCAGGCCGCTCGCTATGTTGAGGGCCCGGACCCTGATCCCCAGGCCGCTCGCTATGTTGAGGGCCCAGAGCCTGATCCCCAGGCCGCACGCTATGTTGAGGGCCCAGAGCCTGAACCCCAGGCCGCTCGCTATGTTGAGGGCCCGGAGCCTGAACCCCAGGCCGCTCGCTATATTGAGGGCCCGGACCCTGATCCCCAGGCCGCTCGCTATGTTGAGGGCCCGGACCCTGATCCCCAGGCCGCTCGCTATGTTGAGGGCCCGGACCCTGATTCCCAGGCCGCTCGCTATGTTGAGGGCCCGGAGCCTGATCCCCAGGCCGCTCGCTATGTTGAGGGCCCGGACCCTGATCCCCAGGCCGCTCGCTATGTTGAGGGCCCGGACCCTGATCCCCAGGCCGCTCGCTATGTTGAGGGCCCGGACCCTGATCCCCAGGCCGCTCGCTATGTTGAGGGCCCGGACCCTGATCCCCAGGCCGCTCGCTATGTTGAGGGCCCGGACCCTGATCCCCAGGCCGCTCGCTATGTTGAGGGCCCGGAGCCTGATCCCCAGGCCGCTCGCTATGTTGAGGGCCCGGAGCCTGATCCCCAGGCCGCTCGCTATGTTGAGGGCCCGGACCCTGATTCCCAGGCCGCTCGCTATGTTGAGGGCCCAGAGCCTGATCCCCAGGCCGCTCGCTATGTTGAGGGCCCGGAGCCTGATCCCCAGGCCGCTCGCTATGTTGAGGGCCCGGACCCTGATCCCCAGGCCGCTCGCTATGTTGAGGGCCCGGAGCCTGATCCCCAGGCTGCTCGCTATGTTGAGGGCCCGGAGCCTGATCCCCAGGCTGCTCGCTATGTTGAGGGCCCAGCTCTACCCTGGGTGCCTCTGGCTACTTCTTTTTATCGAGGATTTTCCTAACATTCTGTCATTAATCCTTCCCCAAAACATGCCCCAAGGATGCTGCACGGAGTAAACACTCCTGATTCTGAGCCGTGAATCAGGATAAAAAATGGAACAAAAAATGGGCAATGCCGGAACCAGGGGGTTATTTCCCCCAATCACATGGCCCTGCCCAACCTGAGGGTCAGTAACCAGGGGCTCGGTAACCAGGGGCTCAGTAACCAGGGGCTCAGTAACCAGGGGCTCGGTAACCAGGGGCTCGGTAACCAGGGGCTGGGTAACCAGGGGCTCGGTAACCAGGGAGTCAGTAACCAGGGGCTCGGTAACCAGGGAGTCAGTAACCAGGGGCTCAGTAACCAGGGGCTCAGTAACCAGGGGCTCGGTAACCAGGGGCTCGGTAACCAGGGGCTCGGTAACCAGGGGCTCAGTAACCAGGGGCTCAGTAACCAGGGGCTCGGTAACCAGGGGCTGGGTAACCAGGGGCTCGGTAACCAGGGAGTCAGTAACCAGGGGCTCGGTAACCAGGGAGTCAGTAACCAGGGGCTCAGTAACCAGGGGCTCGGTAACCAGGGGCTCAGTAACCAGGGAGTCAGTAACCAGGGGCTCGGTAACCAGGGGCTCAGTAACCAGGGGCTCAGTAACCAGGGGCTCAGTAACCAGGGAGTCAGTAACCAGGGGCTCAGTAACCAGGGGCTCGGTAACCAGGGGCTCGGTAACCAGGGAGTCAGTAACCAGGGGCTCAGTAACCAGGGGCTCGGTAACCAGGGAGTCAGTAACCAGGGGCTCGGTAACCAGGGAGTCAGTAACCAGGGGCTCAGTAACCAGGGGCTCGGTAACCAGGGGCTCGGTAACCAGGGAGTCAGTAACCAGGGGCTTGGTAACCAGGGGCTCGGTAACCAGGGGCTCGGTAACCAGGGAGTCAGTAACCAGGGGCTTGGTAACCAGGGGCTCAGTAACCAGGGAGTCAGTAACCAGGGGCTCAGTAACCAGGGGCTCGGTAACCAGGGGCTCGGTAACCAGGGAGTCAGTAACCAGGGGCTCAGTAACCAGGGAGTCAGTAACCAGGGGCTCGGTAACCAGGGGCTCAGTAACCAGGGGCTCAGTAACCAGGGGCTCAGTAACCAGGGGCTCGGTAACCAGGGAGTCAGTAACCAGGGGCTCAGTAACCAGGGGCTCGGTAACCAGGGGCTCAGTAACCAGGGGCTCAGTAACCAGGGAGTCAGTAACCAGGGGCTCGGTAACCAGGGAGTCAGTAACCAGGGGCTCAGTAACCAGGGGCTCGGTAACCAGGGGCTCAGTAACCAGGGGCTCAGTAACCAGGGAGTCAGTAACCAGGGGCTCGGTAACCAGGGAGTCAGTAACCAGGGGCTCAGTAACCAGGGGCTCGGTAACCAGGGAGTCAGTAACCAGGGGCTCAGTAACCAGGGGCTCAGTAACCAGGGAGTCAGTAACCAGGGGCTCGGTAACCAGGGGCTCGGTAACCAGGGAGTCAGTAACCAGGGGCTCGGTAACCAGGGGCTCGGTAACCAGGGGCTCGGTAACCAGGGAGTCAGTAACCAGGGGCTCAGTAACCAGGGGCTCGGTAACCAGGGGCTCAGTAACCAGGGAGTCAGTAACCAGGGGCTCAGTAACCAGGGGCTCAGTAACCAGGGGCTCGGTAACCAGGGAGTCAGTAACCAGGGGCTCGGTAACCAGGGGCTCGGTAACCAGGGGCTCGGTAACCAGGGAGTCAGTAACCAGGGGCTTGGTAACCAGGGGCTCGGTAACCAGGGGCTCAGTAACCAGGGAGTCAGTAACCAGGGGCTTGGTAACCAGGGGCTCAGTAACCAGGGAGTCAGTAACCAGGGGCTCGGTAACCAGGGGCTCAGTAACCAGGGGCTCGGTAACCAGGGGCTCGGTAACCAGGGAGTCAGTAACCAGGGAGTCAGTAACCAGGGGCTCAGTAACCAGGGAGTCAGTAACCAGGGGCTCAGTAACCAGGGGCTCGGTAACCAGGGGCTCAGTAACCAGGGAGTCAGTAACCAGGGGCTCAGTAACCAGGGGCTCAGTAACCAGGGGCTCGGTAACCAGGGGCTCAGTAACCAGGGAGTCAGTAACCAGGGGCTCAGTAACCAGGGAGTCAGTAACCAGGGGCTCAGTAACCAGGGGCTCAGTAACCAGGGAGTCAGTAACCAGGGGCTCAGTAACCAGGGAGTCAGTAACCAGGGGCTCAGTAACCAGGGGCTCGGTAACCAGGGAGTCAGTAACCAGGGGCTTGGTAACCAGGGGCTCGGTAACCAGGGGCTCGGTAACCAGGGAGTCAGTAACCAGGGGCTCGGTAACCAGGGGCTCGGTAACCAGGGAGTCAGTAACCAGGGGCTCGGTAACCAGGGAGTCAGTAACCAGGGGCTTGGTAACCAGGGGCTCGGTAACCAGGGGCTCAGTAACCAGGGAGTCAGTAACCAGGGGCTTGGTAACCAGGGGCTCAGTAACCAGGGAGTCAGTAACCAGGGGCTCGGTAACCAGGGGCTCAGTAACCAGGGGCTCGGTAACCAGGGGCTCGGTAACCAGGGAGTCAGTAACCAGGGAGTCAGTAACCAGGGGCTCAGTAACCAGGGAGTCAGTAACCAGGGGCTCAGTAACCAGGGGCTCGGTAACCAGGGGCTCAGTAACCAGGGAGTCAGTAACCAGGGGCTCAGTAACCAGGGGCTCAGTAACCAGGGAGTCAGTAACCAGGGGCTCAGTAACCAGGGAGTCAGTAACCAGGGGCTCGGTAACCAGGGAGTCAGTAACCAGGGGCTCGGTAACCAGGGGCTCGGTAACCAGGGGCTTGGTAACCAGGGGCTCGGTAACCAGGGGCTTGGTAACGGAACCAGAGAATCCCAGCCCGGGGTGAGCTCGGAAAATCCCAGCTTGGGATGAGGTTGGAGAATAGGGACAGTGGGCTGGGAGTGGGGACCATGACCTCGGGTGGGATTTTCCGGTTTTGGGGCGAGCGAGGCCAGAATTCCCGCCCCCCCGTCCTTGTTGGCAGAGCTGGTCTGGTCTCGGTTTCTCCAGCACTCCTTCCCTGGTGGTGTGGACCCCATTGAAAGGGCTATTGGATCCCGTGCCAGCTGAGATTATTCAGGAAGACCCCACCCTCTCCGATCTCACCCCGGGGCTAGGAATCTCCGACCTCATCCTGGTCTGGGATTCTCCGACCTTGCCCTGGGGCTGGGATTCTCCGAGCTCACCCTGGTCTGGGATTCTCCAAGCTCGCCCCGGGCTGGGAATCTCTGGTTCCGTTGCAGTGAGTGGAGATTTGTCTAAGTGCCAAATTCTCCATCCTGGCTGGTGGGGTGGGGGTGGGGGGTGGGGGTGGGGGGGGGGTGGGGGGGGGGTCGGGGGGTGGCGGGGGGGCGGGGGGGGGGTGATGGTATGAGACCAGAGAATCCCGGTTGCTACGTAAATGCAATGTTGTTACTGATGTCCATGAAACCAGTGTCGATTGTTGGAAAAACCCATCCGGTTCACTAATGTCCTTTAGGGAAGGAAAGGACTAATGTCCTTTAGTTGACGCTCACCCTCTGGAATGGTCGGGGGAGACACTCAGGTGAAGGGTCAGTGGGGGACAGCCAGCCAGCGACGCCCAAGTCACATGAATGAATAGAAACAGAAGTAATTCCACATTCGAACCACACTCTCTCTGGGCTAAGATGGGACGTGAGAGACTCGATAATATTCCTGGCCCCTGGTTCTGGACTCCCCACAGTGGAAACATCGCCTCTGAGACAATCCTATCCAACACCTTCATAATCTGATAGATCTGTCAAATCAACCAATGACCTTCGATCTTGTAGTGAAAAGAAGCCCAGTTATCACTTCCTGATTCCTCATAAATGCTCTTCTGCACTTTGACCTTTCGTTACTAATGAAGACCAGGCCTTGTTTTAGATTTGATTTATTATTGTCACATACAGTGAAAAGTATTGTTTCTTGCACGCTGTACAGACAAAGCATACCGTTCACAGAGAAGGGAAGGAGAGAGTGCAGAATGTAGTGTTACAGTCACAACGAGGGTGCAGAGAAAGATCAGCTTAACGCGAGGGAGGTCCATTCAAAAGTCTGACGGCAGCAGGGAAGAAGCTGTTCTTGAGTCGGTCGGTACGTGACCTCAGACTTTTGTACCTTTTTCCCATTGGAAGAAGGTGGAAGAGAGAATGTCCGGGGTGTGTGGGGTCCTAGATTATGCTGGCTGCTTTTCCGAGACAGCGGGAAGTGTAGACAGAGTCAATAGATGGGAGGCTGGTTTGTGTGATGGATTGGGCTTCATTCATAAACTTTTGGAGTTCTTTGCAGTCTTGGGCAGAGCAGGATCCCATACCAAGCTGTGATACAACCAGAAAGAATGCTTTCTATGGTGCATCTGTAAACATTGGTGAGAGTCATAGCTGACATTCCAAATGTCCTTAGTCTTCTGAGAAAGTAGAGACGTTGGTGGGGTTTTCTTAACTAGTACCAAGCTTGCACTGATTAAAGCTCTCTCCAAGTTCAAAGTAATGCCTCAACTTTTCAATTCTATCTGCCACCATGCGAACCAATGCTTTATCCCTATTTTTATCCCCTTGTTAACTTAATTAATGCCCTTTAAACTTGACAAGATATGTGGGGTGGCACGGTGGCACAATGGGTTAACACTGCTGCCTCACAGCGCCAGGGACCTGGATTCGATTCCCGGCTCGGGTCACTGTCTGTGCAGAGTCTGCACATTCTCCCCGTGTCTGCATGGGTTTCCTCCGAGTGCTCCGGTTTCCTCCCACAGCCTGAACGACGTGCTGGTTAGGGTGCATTGGGCCGTGCTAAATTCTCCCTCAGTGTAACCCGAACAGGTGCTGGAGTTGAGGATTTTCAGGGTAACTTCATTGCAGTGTTAATGTAATCCTACTTGTGAAGCTACTAAATAGCCCTAAGCTTATATTCTGGGTTAGAGAGTTAGGTTTGGAGATTAAGTAACTAAGACCGAGTCTATCTTAAGATAGATTGTCCACAGGTTGCAAAAGTGCTGGGATTGATGGGCTGAGTGGCCTCTTTTGTGTCCATGTTGTGTGAGGGTGTCTATTATCCTGGTGTACGGGACGGGAATACTTCACAGTGTGAATGTAAACAGAAACATTTCCCAGGGGAGGGAAACCTGCCGTGATTTTCCTCTCCCCACCCTTTGGGACTAACAATGTTAATTTTAACACAATAATAACAACGACCTGCATTTATATAGCACCTTTGGTGGAATAAAATGTCCCGAGACACTTTACAATTGGCGCACAAGACTCGCCATTGAACCAGATGGAGAGATAGCGGGACAGGAGGCGAAATTCTCAGTTGATACAATGGGTTAGGAGTTTTGTACGGCGGGGGGAGAGTTTGGGGGGGTTATAGAGTCACACAGTTGTAGAGGCAGCACAGTGACACGGTGGTTAGCACTGCTACCTCACAGTGCCAGGGACCCGGCTTCAATTCCCGCCTCGGGTCACTGTCTGTGTGGAGTCTGCACATCCTCCCCGTGTCTGCGTGGGTTTCCTCCGGGTGCTCCAGTTTCCTCCCAAAAGACACGCGGGTTAGGGTGCATCGGCCGTGCTAAATTCTCCCTCAGTGTACCCGAACAGGAGTCTGGCGACTAGGGGATTTTCACAGTAACTTCATTGCAGTGTTAATGTAATCCTACTTGGGACAATAGTAAATAAACCTGAAACAGTGCAGTAAAGGCTCTTTCAGCCCATCGAATCTGCACCGTCATTATACAAAACTAAAACTGCGCTAATCCCATTTTCCTGCACTTGTCCATTTCCCTGAATGTTATGACATTCCAAGTGTTCATCCAACTATTGTGCGGAGTTTTGGTGTCCTTACCTGAGGAAGGATGTCCTTGCTATAGAGGGAGCACAGCGAAGGTTTACCAGGCTGATCCCTGGGATGGCAGGTCTGTCACATGAGGAGAGACTGAGTCGGTTAGGATTATATTCACTGGAGTTTAGAAGAGTGAGAGAGGGGATCTCATAGAAACTTATAAAATTCTAACAGGGTTAGACAGGGTAGATTCAGAAAGAATGTTCCCGATGGTGGGGGAGTCCAGAACTAGGGGTCAGAGTTTGAGGATAAGGGGTAAACCTTTTAGAACTGAGGTGAGGAGAGATTTCTTCACCCAGAGGGTGAATTCACTTTCTGAATGAGGGTGGTGGAATTCACTCCCACAGAAAGTAGTTCAGGCCAAAAACTCGTTACCCTAAAACTCTGTCCCCTCAACCAAGGGGAACAGCTGCCCCCTACTCTAAACACCAAATCAACCTTCTCTGCCCTAGAGGAAACAATCCAAGCCTAACCAGTCTCTCCTTATCGCTCAAACGCTCCATCGTAGGTAGTATCCTGGTGAATCGCCTCTGTAACCTCCGCCCCCCAGTGCTAACACCTCCTCCCTACAGCGAGGGGACCAGGACAGCACACAGTACTCTAGCTGGGGCCTAACCGACGCTCTGTACAATCCCGACATTACCCCTTGTGCTCTAAGCCACGACTGGTGACAGCAAGTGTCTCTCTCGTGCCGTCTGAACTCCCCCATTCGCCTGCTTTGCCGACTTCTGGGATCTGTGAATATTTGGGGGCGGGAATTCCAGACATGGGGGGGCCCAGGCCTGGCTGTCGGCTGCTAAGGTAGGAGGATGCGGAAGATTCTAGAATCCGAGGGGCGCAGAGGTTGCTGAGGTTCGCAAGGCTGGTGGGGTTGATGGATATGCCGTGGAGATGCCGGCGTTGGACTGGGGTAAACGTGGTAAGAAGTCTCACAAACACCAGGTTAAAGTCCAACAGGGTTTATTTGGTAGTAAACGCCACGAGCTTTCGGGGTTTGTCCCTTCGTCAGATGACTAGCAAATAAACCCTGTTGGACTTTAACCTGGTGTTTGTGAGACTTCTTACGGAGTTGATGGATAACAGGGAGAGGCCGGCTGGAGAAGGATTCGACAAATAGAGGTCTCCCAGGCAATGGGTGGGTTCAAAGTAAGATCCAGGAGATTTGCTTCAACGCAAGTTCACAGAGATTGCGAGGGAGACCAGGGAGGCAGCAGAATCATCGGATTGAGAGATAACAAAGATATAAGAACATGGGAACTCGGAGCAGGAGTTGGCCACCTGGCCCCTCGAGCCTGCCCCGCCGTTCAATAAGATCATGGCTGATCTTATCGTGGACTCAGCTCCACTCACCCGCCCGCTCACCGTAACCCTTAACTCCTTTACTGTTCAAAAACTTATCTATCCTTGTCTTAGAAACATTCAATGAGGGAGCCTCAACTGGGCAGGGAATTCCACAGATTCACAACCCTTTGGGTGAAGAAGTTCCTCCTCAACTCAGTCCTAAATCTGCTCCCCCTTATTTTGAGGCCATTCCCCCTAGTTCTAGTTTCACCCACCAGTGGAAACAACTTCCCTGCTTCTGTCTTATCCATTCCCTTCATA
>NW_027650648.1:32500-40000 GCF_965287045.1 Carcharhinus amblyrhynchos
ATCCCGGGACTGGGATTCTCCAACCTCATCCCGGGAAGGGATTCTCCAAACTCATCCCGGAGCTGGGATTCTCCAACCTCATCCCGGGAAGGGATTCTCCAACCTCATCCCGGGACTGGGATTCTCCAACCTCATCCCGGGGCTGGGATTCTCCAACCTCGTCCCGGGGCTGGGATTCTCCAACCTCATCCCGGGACTGGGATTCTCCAACCTCATCCCGGAGCTGGGATTCTCCAACCTCAAAGAACGAAGAACAGAAACAGCCCGGGAAACAGGCCCTTCGGCCCAATGAGCCCGCGCCACCATTTTAACATCACCAGTCCCCCCCTCCACCCATGACCCTTATCTATTGCTTATGGCATTCCACATTGAGGGAAACTAATTTAGGGACAATTTATTACCTCCAATCAGCCTAATAGCACACCTTTGGGGTATGGGAGGAAACCGGAGCACCCGGAGAAAACCCACGCAGACACGGGGAGAATGTGCAGCCTCCACGCAGACAGTGACCCGAGCCGGGAATCGCAAAAACCCAGCCTGCAGGTGCAGCAGGTGGTCAGGAAGGCTAATGGGATGCTGGCCTTCATAGCGAGGGGGATAGAATATAAAAGTAGGGAGGTCTTGCTGCAACTGTACAGGGCACTGGTGAGGCCGCAGCTGGAGTACTGTGTGCAGTTTTGGTCCCCGCACTTGTGCAAGGATATTTTGGCCTTGGGAGTGCAGAGGAGGTTCACTAGGCTGATACCGGAGTTGAGGGGGTTGGACTATGAAGAGAGACTAAATAGACTGGGTCTGTACTCGTTGGAGTTTAGAAGGATGAGGGGGGGATCTTATAGAGACGTATAAGATAATGAAGGGGATGGATAGGGTAGAGGCAGAGAGATTCTTCCCGCTCAGAAAGGACAGCAGGACTAGGGGGCACAGCCTCAAGATAAAGGGGGGGCAGTTTAGATCAGAGTTGAGGAGGAACTTCTTCACTCAAAGGGTGGTGAATCTCTGGAATTCTCTGCCCGTTGAAGTGGTGGAGGCTACCTCGCTAAATATATTTAAGTCACGGGTAGATAGGTTTCTGATAGACAGGGGAATTAAGGGTTATGGGGAGAGAGCGGGAAAGTGGAACTGATCCACTTCAGATCAGCCATGATCTTATTGAATGGCGGGGCAGGCTCAAAGGGCTAGATGGCCGACTCCTGCTCCTATTTCTTATGTTTTTAAGCCAGGAATCGAACCTGGGTCTCTGGCGCTGTGGGGCAGCAGTGCTAACCCACTGTGCCACCGTGCCGAAATGCTGCCAGGTAAAAGGAGGGGGAGGTGATCCAGAAAGCTCGAGATGTGGGGGAGGAGGCATAACTGACCCTCCTGTTGGGCTGAGTGGCCTAACCTGGGAATGCTGTGCACGGCGGAACTCTTCAGCTGAGACTGAGGGTTATCGTGTAGCCAGTGCGAGGACGTTACTCTCCTCTAATCTCACTTTCACACTCCCCTCTTCCGGCAGCAGGTGTGGGGGGGACAACTGCTTCCCTCCTGCACCGAGAGCCGACCCGAGACCAGAGAATCATCACTTCTCAAAGCTGCTGACTGGGTAACTGGAACAGCTGCAAGGTTGTGTATCAGAAACACAATCCACAGACACTGGAACTCTGTCCAACAACAGCAAAACTGTCAACAATCCCCTGCCTGAAACAGGAGACGGGTCGTGTACTCAACCCTTGGCAGGGGCGAGGATAGGTGATGTGTAGTTGGGGGGTTGACGCTGAAGCTTAAGAAACATAGTCTTATAGAAACAGAGAGGATAGGAGCAGGAGGAGGCCATTTGGCCCTTTGAGCCTGCTCCGCCATTCATTACGATCATGGCCGATTGTCCAACTCGATAGTCTAATCCTGCTTTCTCCCCGTTAATCCCAAGTGCTCTATCCAGCCGCCTCTTGAATACATTCAATATTTTGGCATCAACTGCTTCCCGTGGGAATGAATTCCACAGGCTCACCAGGTGAAGAAATGTCTCCTCACCTCCATCCTAAACGGTCTACCCCCAATCCTCAGATTCCTAAGAATAATTTAATTCCTTCCGTTATAGTGTGAGGTTCTGGGTGTGACTCCCAACATTATCCCAGCAGTTACCCACACCTGGAGAGCTCCTTCCGCCTGACTCTGTTTGTGAGCGTGCGTTGAGTGACTCAGTTGACTTTCGCTCACTTGAGTCGGAGGGTTTCGTAGTTGAAGGTTAACAGCGCCAGGGTCCCGGGTTCAATTCTGGCCTCGGGTCACTGCCCGTGCGGAGTTTGCACATTCTCCCCATGTCTGCATGGGTTTATTAGTATTTCAGCCGTTTTTTTCACTGGATGTGGGCCTCACTGGCAGGCCCATTTATTACCCATCCCTAACTGCCCCTTGAACTGAGTGTCTCCCTTTCAGGGGGGGCAGCTGAGAGTCAACCACATTGCCCTGGAGTCACGTGTAGGCCAGACCGGGGTAAGGACGGCAGATTTCCCTCCCTAAAGGGACATTAGTGACCCGGATGGGTTTTTCTGACAACCAGTTCTAGTTTCCATGGTCACCATTACTGAGAACGAGCTTTATATTCCAGATTTTACTCAGCCGAGTTATATTTTACTAGCTGCTGTGGTGGGATTCGAAACCAGAGCCAAGGCTGCTGGATGACGTTATCAATGCACCACCACCTATAAACTCAATTCTGGGGGTTGCTATTGACCAGAAATTGAACTGACAAAACTTATAAATATTGTGTCTACAAGAGGTGTTCAGAGGCTGGGAATCCTGCGGAGAGTAACCCACCTCCCGACTCCCCAGAGCCTGTCCACCCTCTACAAGGACACAAGTCAGGAGTGTGATGGGAGACTCCCCGCTTGCCGGGATGAGGAGCAGCTCTAACACTCGAGAAGCTCCACACCATCCAGGACAAAGCAGCCCCGCCTGATTCTCACCGATCCATCACTTTAAACAGTCACTCCCTCCATCACCGACACACTGTGTGTACCATCTACAAGACACACTGCAGCAACTCACCAAGACTCGCTCAACAGCACCGTCCAAACCCACAACCTCTACCAGCTGGAAGGACATGGGCAGCGGATACCTGGAAACACCCCCACCTGGAGGTTGCCCACCAAGTCACTCACCATCCTGACTTGGAAATATATCCGCCATTCCTTCACTGTCACTGGGTCAAAATCCTGGAACATGTACTCAAGGTCATAGCTTGAGCTATGAATGTACTGTCTGAGAGCGTGGTGGAGACTGATTCACACAGCGAGTGGTTAGGATCTGGAACGTACTGTCTGAGAGTGTGGTGGAGACAGATTCATACAGTGAGTGGTTAGGATCTGGAATGTACTGTCTGAGAGTGTGGTGGACAGAGATTCACACAGCGAGTGGTTAGGATCTGGAATGCACTGTCTGAGAGTGTGATGGAGACAGATTCACACAGCGAGTGGTTAGGATCTGGAATGTACTGTCTGAGAGTGTGGTGGAGACAGATTCACACAGCGAGTGGTTAGGATCTGGAATGTACTGTCTGAGAGTGTGGTGGACAGAGATTCACACAGCGAGTGGTTAGGATCTGGAATGCACTGTCTGAGAGTGTGGTGGACAGAGATTCACACAGCGAGTGGTTAGGATCTGGAATGCACTGTCTGAGAGCGCGGTGGCGATAGATTCACACAGCGAGTGGTTAGGATCTGGAATGCACTGTCTGAGAGTGTGGTGGAGACAGATTCACACAGCGAGTGGTTAGGATCTGGAATGTACTGTCTGAGAGTGTGGTGGAGACTGATTCACACAGCGAGTGGTTAGGATCTGGAATGTACTGTCTGAGAGTGTGGTGGAGAGAGATTCACACAGCGAGTGGTTAGGATCTGGAATGTACTGTCTGAGAGTGTGGTGGAGAGAGATTCACACAGCGAGTGGTTAGGATCTGGAATGCACTGTCTGAGAGTGTGGTGGAGACTGATTCACACAGCGAGTGGTTAGGATCTGGAATGCACTGTCTGAGAGTGTGGTGGAGACTGATTCACACAGCGAGTGGTTAGGATCTGGAATGTACTGTCTGAGAGTGTGGTGGAGACAGATTCACACAGCGAGTGGTTAGGATCTGGAATGCACTGTCTGAGAGTGTGGTGGAGACAGATTCACACAGCGAGTGGTTAGGATCTGGAATGTACTGTCTGAGAGTGTGGTGGAGACAGATTCACACAGCGAGTGGTTAGGATCTGGAATGTACTCTCTGAGAGTGTGGTGGAGACAGATTCACACAGCGAGTGGTTAGGATCTGGAATGCACTGTCTGAGAGTGTGGTGGAGACTGATTCAGTCAAGGCATTCAAGAGGGAATTGGATTATTATCTAAAAGGGAAGAATATGCACGGTTATGGGGAGAAGGCGGAGGGATGACACTAGACTCATTGCTTACTCAGAGATCCATTGTTGACGAGATGGGCCAAATGGCCTCCTTCAGAGTTGTAACAATTCTGGGTAACAGTTCCCAGTCAATCTTTCTCGGCACGTCTCCAGGCATCCTCCTCCAATGCTTTTGTTTAATCATTTCAATGAAGCATAGAACTCCTACAGTGCAGAAAAAGGCCAATCAACCCATGGGTTTCCTCCCACTGTCCAAAGATATGTAGGGTAAGTTGCCCCTTAGGGTCCCAAGCTGTGGTGAGGGGGGATTAGCGGGGTAAATATGCAGGGTTACTGGGATGAGGCCTGGGTAAGATGCTCTGTTTGAGAGTCAGTATGGACTCGATGGGCCGAGTGGCACTCTAGCAATGCTCTGGATAACAGGTCTGGCTGTGACAAGCAGACGTCTTGTTCTAGACCAAGTTCCCAGATACCCTCTGGCGCTCCCTGTGTCAGTATCACCTTGCAATGCTTTTAATCCTTGGGGGCGGCACGGTGGCACAGTGGGTTGGCCCTGCTGCCTCACAGCACCAGGGACCCGGGTTCGATTCCCGGCTCGGGTCACTGTCTGAGGCGGAGTCTGCACATTCTCCCCGTGTCTGCGTGGGTTTCCTCCGGGTGCTCCGGTTTCCTCCCGCAGTCCGAAGATGTGCGGGTTAGGTTAACTTGGCCGTGCTAAATTGTCCCTGAGCTTCAGGGGGACTCACAGGGTAAATATATGGGGTTACGGGGTTACGGTCTGGGGGTGAGATTGTTCTGGGCGCAGATGCGATGGACTGAATGGCCTCCTGCTACACTTGTAGGGATTCAATTCATTCTGTTAATTCTTCATGGATCCGGAATAAAAGGGCATTAATGAAGAAAGTGGAGGAACCCTTGTACCTCTGTAGGTATCACACATTCCAACGCACTGTAACACGATCCCTGTCAATCTGTGGCTGATTTAATCAGTGATTAACTGGCACATTAACTCAATGGTTACTGGGAAACGATGCAAGATCTTTGTTAAAATAGAGTCTATTTACGGGGTAGCTAGTCCTTTGCCTTGCTGTAATACAGCACATCACTTTGTCAAAACACAGTGTCCAATGTTATTAGATCCAACCCGATTCCCTAAGATGGAATCACGTTGAGGGATCCGGGTTACAGTGTGGATAACTCACAATCCAACACACCCAGATCCAGGTTCGGATTTGGGAATTAGTTCCCCAGCAGCTCCGATAACCCACGTATCTCCCATTCCCCCCGCCCCCCCGATTCAGGGAGTGACAGGACTGAGTGAAAAGCACCCAGGGGACTTGAGGAGAAATATTTACACCCAGAGCCCGGCGGAAGCTTAGAATTGACTTCCTTAGGTATCGGAGTTACAGAAACCCTCGCTGCATTTACAGAAAAAAAATTATTGGTGACCTACTCAAAGCAGGGGGAGGCGATGACTTGGTGGTTTATCCCTAGACTATTAATCCGGAAACTCAGCTGGGGATCTGGGTTCAAATCCCACCTTCCACAGATCCGCCTCATCCCCATAACCCTTAATTGCCTCACTGATTAAAAATCAGTGCAGGCTTGATGGGCTAAATGGCCTCGATCTTCACTGTAGGGTTTCTATGTTCTACACCACCTGTCCTGCCATCCTTAATATCTCTGAAATAATTAACTAAATTATTTTGTTATATTTTATCCAGTAACACACAATGTGGGTGCTGTTTTAAATCCTAGCTTGCTTCCCTTATATAAATTCTGTTCTATTTTGGATGACTTGGGCACAGTGGGTTCGCACAGCTGCCCCACAGCGCCAGGGACCCGGGTTCGATTCCCAGCTCGGGGTCACTGCCTGTGCAGAGTCTGCACATTCTCCCCGTGTCTGCGTGGGTTTCCTCCGGGTGCTCCGGTTCCCTCCCACAGTCTGAAAGACGTTGGGGGTGTATTGACCCGAACAGACGCCGGGGTGTGGCGACGAGGGGAATTTCACAGTAACTTCATTGCAGTGTTAATGTAAGCCTCACTTTTGACTAACAAATACACTTTACTGGTCGCCTGTGACTGACAACACTCTGCAAAGCCTGAGCCTGTCACCCAGGGAACTCAGGCATTCCTACAACTTATTACCAAGCTTGTTTATAGCCTCCATCAGACAGGAATTAGGGCATTCAGCTCTCCCATCCTGCCCCACCATTCAATCGGATCATTGCTGATCTCTCCCTGGTCTCAAATCCACCTCCCTACCTGTTCCCCATCTCCCTTTTTATCAGAAATATATCTATCTCCTTCTTGAAACTGTTCAATGACTCCTTCTCCCCCGTGCTCTGGGGGGGAGTGAGAAGTAGCTCCCCCTCATCTCAGTGTTAAATCTACCACCTCTCGACCCATACCCCTGGGCCTCTTGTTCCAGATTGCCCCCATAGGAGGAGACAATTGGTCTCCATTGACTCTATCAATCTCTCTTAACATCGAATCCCTACAGTGCAGGAGGCCATTCAGCCCATCGTGTCTGCACCAACAACGTTTTTTCTATGTTCTATCGGACTCTTCTCCCTGGAGAGACGAAGGTTGAGAGGTGACCTGATAGAGGTTTATAAAATGTTGAGAGGTATAGATAGGGTGGATTCTTGGAGGCTATTTCCCAGGGCTGAAATGGTCGCTACGAGAGGACACAGATTTAAGGTGCTGGGGGGCAGGTACAGAGGAGATGTCAGGGGTAAGTTTTTCACTCAGAGGGTGGTGAGTGAGTGGAATCGGCTGCCGTCGGTGGTGGTGGAGGCGAACTCGCTGGGGTCTTTTAAAAGACTTCTGGATGAGTGCATGGGATTTAATGGGATTGAGGGTTATAGATAGGCCCGGTAGGTAGGGATATGATCGGCGCAACTTGTGGGCCGAAGGGCCTGTTTGTGCTGTAGTTTTTCTATCCTCTATGTTAACAACAATCCCACCCAGGCCCTAACCCCATCTCTTTACCCCGCTAATCCCCCCACGCACTAAAGGGCAATTTAGCACGGCCAATCCACCTAACCTGCACATCTTTGGACTGAAGGAGGAAACTGGAGCATCCGAAGGAAACCCACGCAGACATGGGGAGAACATGCAG
>NW_027650648.1:42500-55336 GCF_965287045.1 Carcharhinus amblyrhynchos
TCCCACCACTCTCTGTGTGAAGAATCCCCCCCCCTAATATTCCCTTTTCTCCTTTCACCCTTAACCCATGCCCTCTGGGTTTTTTTCTCCCCTGAGCCTCAGTGGAAAAAGCCCTGCGTACATTCACTCTATCGACACCCATCAAAACCTTATACACTTTATTCGGCCCATCTGATGGGCTGAGTGGCCTCCTCCTGCGCTGTAGGGATTCTGAGGTCCTTCACCACCGTAACAACTTCCATCGCCATTTCTCAACTTAAACCACCCGCAAAACCCAAATATTATTCCAAGTTAATCTAAAGCGATTGGACAGAGTTTCTGCGCCGGGACATCGTTGGGTTTTGAACGGTGTCTCTTTTCAAAAAAGCGAATCCACCCCCCCGAAAAAAAATTGTGTCCGTCCTGGGATTTGTCGGGATGTTTCTCTGGAGCGAGGCTTTCGGGATGTTAACAGTTGGGGAACGGAGGGGGACGACCTCCACCCTCCACCTCCCAAACCTGCCTCAGCGACAGCCGAAACCGCAAACCGATCCCTGCTACCCCGTGGAGGAGACAAGCGTGTCGGATTTCAGACGGGCAACGGCATTGTTTCCAACAACAACTCTCCGAGCGTTCAATCCCCCACAACGAGAAACACGATAGTATTTTCACACACCCAGCAGTCGCAGCTTTAGCCGGTTTTAAAACAGATCAGCTCCCCCCCCAAAGACGGAAAATTAAAATGCTGAACTATGCAATTAACAATCAGACGTGGCGTTCGATAGTAATCTTTGGAATCGATAGACGGATTTACAACCTGTCTTTGAGATTAGAAGCACTATATATATATACACACACATGCACACGCACGCAAACACACACAAACACACACACACACACACAAACACACACACACACGCGTGATCTCATCCATGTACCTGTCCAAGTTTCTCTTAAAAGTGACCCCACATTTACCACTTTATCCGGCGTTCCACACTGAGCTGTGGGCACAAGGTGGGACAGCTCCGAGGGAAGGTCGTATACAACATTTGTATTTCTTATTCACTTTCCCCGAGATAACTATTTCGAACACTCCGTCCACCTCTCCGTTTTTTAGCCTTAAGCCGCGCTGAGCCGCCTGACAAAATTAGAAGTCTCCTTGTTAAAAGTCGAGAAGAAAGTTAAACTGCGCGTACGTAAAAGTTTCCAAAAGAGAAACGGAAGCCAAAATCCAGTCCGGGTGGCGACGGGAATCACTTCCTCGCCTTCCTCTCTCTGGAGCTGGCCGTTTGCTTCCCCCTGGCTGGTTTCGCCCTCTTGGTCGGGCCTGCCTTGTTCTTGGGGCTCTTGGCTTTCTCCTTCTCCACTTTGGCCTCCTTGGGTTTGGGCGTGACCTTGACCTTGGCCGCCGGGGTCGCGCTCTTCAAGGTGACCTGGCTGCCTTCGTCACCGCCAGCCAGGAGGAACCCGAGGCCCCGAATCCCTTGGTCTGCCGGGTGGCGCCGCTGGGCACCAGCTTCTTCAGCGCCAGCTTGACCTGGAAGTTGGCGTTATCGCTGGCGTGGTACTTGGTGGCGATGTACTTGTGGACAGCCTGGCGGGAGATGCCACCCCGGCTGCTGAGGGCCCGAATGGCGGCGGTGATCATCTGGGTGTACTTGGGGTGGTCCAGGGGGCTTCTTGGCTGCCTTGGCGCGCTTGGCCTTGGGGGCCGCCGGGGTGGGGTTCTCCGTCACTCCTGCGTCCCGGGGGGGTGGAGGGGGAGGATGGCAGGACAGCGGTGATGGGCTGAGAGCTCCCTAACTGCTCCCGTTCTCCACCTCCTCCCTCGGACTTTCACTAACTGTTCCCTCTTTCCTCCTCCTCTCTCTGACTCGATCTGCTCTCTGTCACTCTCTATCTGCTCACTCTCTGCCTGCTCACTGTTTCTCTGCTGTCTCTCACGCTCTCAGTGCTGTTTATATCCTCTCTACTCCCACAGGGTACTGTCTGCCTCTCTCTCTGCTCCCTCTCTCTCTATCTCTCCCCCACACTGTCTGTCTGTGCTCTCAGTGCTGTTTATATATACTCTCTCTATCTCTCACTCTCTCCCTATCTCTCACTCTCTCCCTATCTCTCACTCTCTCTATCTCTCACTCTCTCCCTATCTCTCACTCTCTCTATCTCTCACTCTCTCCCTATCTCTCACTCTCTCGCTATCTCTCACTCTCTCTCTATCTCTCACTCTCTCCCTATCTCTCACTCTCTCTCTATCTCTCACTCTCTCCCTATCTCTCACTCTCTCTATATCTCTCACTCTCTCCCTATCTCTCACTCTCTCTATCTCTCACTCTCTCCCTATCTCTCACTCTCTCACTCTCTCCCTATCTCTCACTCTCTCCCTATCTCTCACTCTCTCTATCTCTCACTCTCTCCCTATCTCTCACTCTCTCTATCTCTCACTCTCTCCCTATCTCTCACTCTCTCTATCTCTCACTCAGTCCCTGTTGTTTCTGTGCTTTGCTCACTCTCTCTCTCTCTCTCTGTCTCTCTCTGTGACCTGTGCTGTTTACACACCCTCTCTCTGTGCTGTTTTCTCTCTCTCTGGTTTCGATACTGTCTCTCTCTCTCTCTCACACACACACTGTTCTCCCTCTGTCTCTTTCTCTTGTTTATACCCTCTCTGCTGCTTCCCCCTCCCTCTCTCTCACTCTGCTCTCTCCCTGTGACCTCTGATGTTTTCTCTCTCTCTGCTCCTTCTCCGTCTGGTTTCTATACTCTCTCTCTCTCTCTCTCTCTGTGCTATTTTCACTCTCTGCTCTTCCCTCTCTCCTCTCTCTCTCTCACTCAGTCCCTGTTGTTTATTTGCTCTCACTCTCTGCGCCTTCCCCTTTAACTCTCTCTGCTCCCTCTCTCTGTCTCTGTTATAGACTCTCAGCTCGATCCGCTCTCCCTGTCTCTCTCGATCCCCCCTCTCTGTCTGTTGTTTACACTCTCTCTCTCTCTCTGATGTTTTCTCTCCCTCTGTCTCTCTCTCTGTGACCTGTGTTGTTTACTCACTGTCTCCCTCTGTTATTTTCTCTCTCTCTCAGTCCCCGTTGTTTATTAGTTTTGCTCTCTCTCTCTCTGTGTTGTTCTCTCTCCCCGGTTTCTCTCTCTCTCCCCCCGGGCCCGAGCCCCCGGCAGAGGGACCAAAGGCCCAGGAATCGGGAGAGGCCGAGGAGGCCCCACGACCCTCAGAGCCCTCACTGCCTACCACACTCACCCTCAGAGCCCTCACTGCCTACCGCACTCGCCCTCAGAGCCCTCACTGCCTACCGCACTCGCCCTCAGAGCCCTCACTGCCTACCGCCCTCGCCCTCGGAGCCCTCACTGCCTACCGCACTCGCCCTCAGAGCCCTCACTGCCTACCGCACTCGCCCTCAGAGCCCTCACTGCCTACCTGCCCTCACTTTCAGAGCCCTCACTGCCTACCGCACTCACTACCTTCCCCTCGCGGTCCTCCCCCTCGCTACCCTCCCCTAACTATCCTCACCCTCGCTCGCCTCACCCTCATTTGCCTCAGCCACTAACAATCCTCACACCCTCCAGCTGTCCTCGCACCCCTCACATTCCTCCCCCTCCGCCGTCCTCGCCGTCCTCGCCCCCCCCCCCTCGCCCCCCCCCCTCGCGGTCCTCGCCCCCCCCCCTCGTCGCCCCCGCCCCCTCGCGGTCCTCGCCCCCCCCCCGCGGTCCTCGCCCCCCCCCCTTGCCCCCCCCCGCTGTCCTCGCCCCCCCCTTGCCGTCCTCGCCCCCCCCCCCGTCGCCCCCGCCCCCTCGCCCCCGCCCCCCCACCCCCCTCGCCCCCCCCACCCCCCTCGCCCCCCCATGGCGCTGTTTCTCCAGTTTGTGTCGGGTTCACTGGAACATTGCGAAAGGCCAAGGACAGACATTTGGACAGGAGGAGGGTGGGCTGTTGAAAGTCTGGGTCCCGCTTGCGGACAGACGGAAGGCGGTCACCCGGTCTGTGTTTGGTCTCTGCGACCGGAAGCAGCGAATGGAATAGACCAGGTGGGGGGGAGGGGCTTGTGAAGCGCAGTGACCCCTGGAAGGGGGTATTGAGGACCTGGGACGGTGAGGAGGTGAAGGGGCAGGAGTTGCACCTTCTACAATCGCACAGGAAGGTGCCGTGGACCCGGGGTGGGAGGGGGGGGGAGGTGTGGGTCTGATGGAGGAGTGGGCCAGGGTATCCCGGAGAGAGCGATCCCTGCGGAACGCTGACAGGGGAATGAGGGGAAGGTGTGTTGAGTAGTGGCTGGAGTTGGCGGAGGACGATCCTGTGAACGTAGATGGAATCTTGTGACTCGCCTAAACTTTGGCAAACGTGAGGAATTTAACTTTGGACCAAAAAAAGATAGAAAACTTCTTCCAGGTGAAATAGCAAATTATCCGTATTTAATAAAGTATTCACTGCAGAACCACAGAATCCCCACAGTGCAGAAGGTCAGCACTGATCCCTCACAGCGCCAGGGACCCGGGTTCGATTCCTGGCTTGTGTCGCTGTCTGTGTGGAGTCTGCATGTTCTCCCCGTGTCTCAGTGGGTGCTCCAGTTTCCTCCCACAGTCCGAAAGACATGTGGGTTAAGTTGATTGGTCATGCTAAACTGCCCCTAATGTCACGGGGAATTAGGAGGGTAAATATGTGGGGTTATGGGAATAGGGCCTGGGTGGGCTTGTGGTCGGTGTAGACTCGATGGGCCGAATGGCCTCCTTCTGCACTGTAGGATTCCATAATTCCTCCGGCTGCTCCAGTTTCCTCCCACAGTCCGAAAGACGTGCTGGTTAGATGCATTTTCCGTGCTAAGTTCTCTTTCAGCGTACCTGAATAGGTGCTGGAGTGTGGCATAGAGGAGATTTTCATTGTAACTTCATTGCAATGTTAATGTAAGCCTACTTGTGATGCTAATTAAAAAAATTAGGAGATCATTTGTCCTATCGAGTCCGCACCGACTCTCTGATAGAGCATCTTACCCAGGCCTACGTCTGCCTCCCTTCACCCTATCCCCGCACATTTACCATGGCCAATCCATCTAACTCGTATATATTTGGACTGCGTGAGGAAACCAGAGCACCCGGAGGAACCCCACATAGACACGGAGAGAATGTCAAACTCCACACAGACAGTGACCCGAGCCAGGACTCGAACCCATGTCCCTGGCACTGTGAGGCAGGAGTGATAATCACTGAATGGTCTCCTCTCCCTCCTGTTGTTTCTGTTGTTAGTAGCCTGAAGAATCTTCCGAATGGCCAGTGAGGGGATCCTTGGGAAAGACCAAAGTTTGACCCCCCACTAAAATAATCGACATTTCTTTGACATTTCAGACAACTCAGTGTCAGCTGGGAAGTTGTGGACTCACAAATAGTTCAACACTGTTTCCATCATATTTAAGAAATTTATTTTAAAAGTCTATTCTACAATGAAAAATACTCTTTTAGAATATTGCAATAACTTCATATCACACAGTGGTTTCCTCGATACATAACAGCTGTCCGCAGTGTATCAACACTTTACCTTAATTCTGGAAAGCATTTTGTTATTGGATTACAAGTCAGTTCATAATCTGTGATGTGAGGTGAGGTGAGAGTGACTGCCCTTGGCATCAAGGCTGCATTTGACTGAGTGTGGCATCAAGGAGCCCTAGCAAGACTGGGTATCAGGGGGCAAACTCTGCACTGGTTGGAGTCCTACCCAGGAAGATGGTAGCGGTGGTTGTGGAGGGTCAGGCATCTCAGCTCCAGGACATCTCTGCAGGAGTCCCTCAGGGTAATCCTAGACCCAACAATCTCAAGCTGCTTCATCAATGACCTTCCCTCCGTCTTAAGATGGGGATGTTCGCACCATTCGCAACTCCACAGATACTGAAGCAGCCCATGTCCAAACGCAGCAAGACCTGGACAATATCCAGGCTTGGGTTGATAAGTAACATTCGCAGCACCACACAAACTCCAGCAACAACCTATCTCCAACAAGAGAGAATCTAACCATCTCACCATGACATTCAATGATGTTACCATCACTGAATCCCCCCACTGTCAACATCCTGGGGGTTACCATTGAACAAAAACCAAACTAGACCCAGCCATATAAATACTGCGGCTACAAGAGCAGATCAGAGGCTGGGAATCCTGTGCTGAGTAACTCACCTCCTGACTCCCCCCAAAGCCTGTCCGCCCTCTACAAGGACACAAGTCAGGAGTGTGATGGAATACTCCCCACTTTCCTGGATGGGGGCGACTCCAACAACACTCAAGAAGCTCAACATCATCCAGGACAAAGCAGACCCACTTGATTGGCACCCCATCTACATTCGATCCCTCTATCACCGACGCTCAGTAGCAGCAGTGTACCATCTACAAAATGCACTGCAGCAAGTCACCAAAGATCCCTACACAGCACCTTCCAAACCCACGACCACTTCCATCTGGGCAGCAGATATCTGCGAACGCCACCACCTGGAGGTTCCTCTCCAAGCCACTCATCATCCTGCCTTGGAAATATATCGGCCGTTCCTTCCCTGTCGCTGGGTCAAAATCCTGGAACATCCTCCCTAACGGCACTGTGGGTTTACCTACTTCACACGGGCTGCAGCGGGTTCAAGGAGGCAGCTCACCCCCACCTTCTCAAGGGGCAATTAGGGATGGGCAATAAAAAGGCCCAGCCAGCGACACCCATGTCCCGTGAAAGAATAAGAGGTTGATAATAGGGAACAGCGGGGGGTGTTTATCTGATGCTATCGGCATTTATCTGACGTCGGAAGCACATTGATAAATACCCGGGGGTCACCGGAGGCTAAAACCAAATGATGGAGCCAGAGGATGGAGACTCGGCACTTTCTAAACCTGGGGGAGAGGCGTGGGGGGGGGGGGTAACTACTCATGAGGAAACTAGTCACAGCTGAGCTAAAAAAAAACTGATTCTAGAATTAGATCCGATTTATTATTGTCACATATATTGGGATACAGTGGAAAGTATTGTTTCTTGCGTGCTGTTCAGACAAAGCATACCGTTCATAGAGAAGGGAAGGAGAGGGTGCAGAATGTAAAATTACAGTCATAGCGAGGGTGTGGGGAAAGGTCAAATTAATGCGAGGTAGGTCCGTTCAACAGTCTGACAGCAGCGGGGAAGAAGCTGTTATTGAGTCGGTCGGTACGTGACTTCAGACTTTTATATCTTTTTCCCGACGGAAGAAGGTGGGAGAGAGAATGTCCAGGGTGCGTGGTGGGGGTGGGGGGGGTCCTTAATTAAAGCCTTACTTTGGTAAAGTGTCGAAATGCTTGACTGAGGGAGTGGGCTATAATGACCAAACAAAATTTGACGCCCGGCCAAAATGTGAAGGGATTAGGACAATAGAGCAGAATTTAAGCAGCATCTTAGAATCACAGAATCCCTCCAGTGCAGAAAGAGGCCATTCAGCCCATGTTGCGGGATGGAGAGAAACGTTCTGGCTATTTTTGTTTTGTAGCTTGCGGCCTTCTCACTGAAGCAGGCCGACACTTTGCAACCCGGACTTGGGTTAATTTTTCTTTATTTCTTTGATGGCGACTTGTGTGTGGCTCCCCCAGGAACCTCCGGGGAGCTGGGTGGCTTGGAGACGAGAGACGGGGCAGCCACGCACACAGGGATGGATAGGCCCTGACACGGGTCAATGAGATGGACAGCTTCAGGGAGGGAACTCCATGGCTTATGGCTGAAGCCAGCGGTACAAGGGGTCAGAATTGGGAGGGGGGGGGGACTACAGATGTTTTGAGGGCTGTGGGGCTGGAGGAGGTTGCAGAGATTGGGGAGAAGACAGCGAGCTATGGAAGGATTTGAAAGCAAATGGTCAAAGTGAGGGCCTGTGGGACCAGGAGCCAATGCAGTTGATTGAGCCCAGGGTGAGAGTGGGTGGAAGGGGCTGAGTTAGTGAATGGGAGGTTTTGGTTGGGATCAAAGTTCTTACTCAATATTTAATTGGAGGGGATTTGTACTGACCTGGGACAGGGATGGGGGTCAGACAAGTCATAGGATTCCTACAGAAGGAGGCCATTCGGCCCATCGAGTCTGCACCAACCACAATCCCACTCAGCGCCCATGACCGTAATCCCACATATTTACCCTGCTAATCCCCTGATACTAGGGTCAAGTTAGCACAGCCAATCAACCTGACCCGCACATCTTTGGACTGTGGGAGGAAACCGGGGCACCCAGAGGAAACCCACACAGACACGGGGAGAATGTGCAAACGATCGGATTGGGTGGTGGAGCAGACTGGAGGGGAGGGCTCCCTGTTGCCATGGTGCTGTGTACGTCCTGCCAGTTTGGTGCTATCTGACATCATATTGGGGCAAGAACACACAAAATAATCAGATAAGCAATTATCAACAATCCAGCACTGCGTCGCAGCCTCAGATCACGTTGCCCCCAAATAGTGTTTTACACAAACAGTTAACTGCAAATAATAAACCTCTTATAAAAAAAATTATTTCTTGTTAAACAGAGCGGGCAGGATTTTTCAGCCAGGCTTGCCTGAGAGTTGGGAAAGTCCCCCCTCAAGGTTAATGGACCTTTGCAGGGTCCACCCCCGACTCCCGCAGCAGACGGGACGGGTAAAATCCCACCCAATGGGTGGGTGCTGGGACTGCCAGACGCCTGGTCACGACACGTTGACCCCCGCTCCCCCGCCTCCAGGGAAGGCTGCACCCACCAAACCCCCCCCCCCCCACCCCCCCCTCTCCAACCAGGACTTCCCAGCAGCCTCCAGGACCAAATCACAGGAGAAGGGACATCATTTTCTTTAAAAAAAATATAAAAATTTTCAACATTTTTTGCTTAAGTAATTACGGGAGTTTGAGTGACGGGCAGGGGCCATCTGGCTGAGTGACATGGAGACTGCTCGCCTTTCCATTGGCTGGAAGGGCAAGTTGGGTGACCAGTGAGGGGAGCGGGCAGAGGTCAAGTGACGAAAGCTCCTGGCGTAGACCCGGTGGGAATTGGCGACCCAGTGCCCCCAGTGGGGATTGGTATTGGGGAGGGGAGGGGGCATCGACCACCCGAAGAGTGGCGATGGGGGCAGAATACCGTCAGCAACTCGTCTGCATCAAACAGTGAAGGTCCCACTGGCAGCACCACGCCACCGTGGCAACACCTAGGCCCCAGCTGCTAGGCCGGGGCTCTGGAAACAGAGTTCGAAAGGCAGCAAGGTGTTAAAAGTGATAACCTGTGGGTATACATTTATATATTTACATATTCAGCTTTAATTTCACAGCAGTGATCCACATTGGGAGAAGTTATTAAAGAGAAAAGGAGAAAGACACAGGCTTGTCCTCTTCACAGTTCCTCATTCACAGGAAGTTCCACCATTTTGGATCAGTACTGAAGGCTTAGCGAGCATTGGATCGAACGTCCCTTCGTGGAGAAATCTGTGAGGGAAGGCAAGAAGAAAACACAAAGAATGACTTTCCCTTCACCCTCTCAAAAATATCCCAAAATTCTCCACTCTCTCTTTCCCTTGACTCATCAATAGGCCTCATGCTGAGGTAGATCTGTTCTGAAGTTGACTTATTAGTGTCGCAAATAGGCGTACCTTAACACTGCAATGAAGTTACTGTGAAATTCTCCTACTGGCCACACTCTGGTGCCTGTTCGGGTTACACTGAGGGAGAATTTAGCACGGCCAATGCACCCTAACCAGCACGTCCTTCAGACTGTGGGAGGAAACCCTCGCAGACACGAGGAGAACATGCAGACTCCACACGGACAGTGACCCAAGCTGGGAATCGAACCCGGGTCCCTGGCGCTGAGAGACAGCCGTGCTGACCACTGCGCCACCCCAAGAAGAGGTTGGTCACAGTAGCTGGTGGGTTTGGGGCAGGGGGTGATGGAACATGATGGTGCCAAGGACAAATCTTTTGCTCCTTGATTTTTAACCTGGACCCCTCCCCCTCCCCCGTTACACTGGCGTTGGGCCAGGAGGTGCCACCGGGATCAGCCTAGACCAGGTGGAAGGTGTGAGTCTGTTGGAAAAGTCTTGCGTTCAGTAACAAGGCCCAGTCTCTGCACGCTGAGGGTGTTCTGTCCAGTAACAGCTCTCTCACTGGCTACGGCAGAATGTCCTACACGGATATAATCGGGAATGTACGAGCGTAGAAACTGGTCCGAGCCGAGAGGGAGAGATTACACCCCACATGAGGCTGTTCAGGGGAGAGGGGAGGGAGGGTGGAGTGGGCCGGAAGGGTTAGGAAGGTGAGGGGGTTGGGGGAGAGAGGGGGGAAGGAGGTGAGGGATTGGGAGGCTGAAGGGGTGAGAGGGGGCAGAGGTGCGGGAGTAAGGGGGTGGGCGCAGGTGTGAGGGGGGAGGGGTGCAGGAGTTGGAGGGGGTGAGAGAGGTCCATGGATAGAGGGGGTGAGGGGTGTGGGTTGGAGGAGTTGGGGTGGGTGGGGGGGGAGGGGAGAGAGGGTCGGGGTTTGGGGGTGTGAGGGGAATCAGAGGGTGAGATGCACGGGGAGAGGCGGTGTGGGGGGGGGGGGGGGTTGGTGAGTCAGAGGGTGAGGTCCACGGGTGGAGGGGTGAGGGTTGGAGGAGTTGGGGGAGAGAGGTGGGGTGCAGGTGTGAGGGGATCAGAGGGTGAAATGCATGGGGAGAGAGGGTGAGGGTGGTGGGGTCGATGGGTCAGAGGGTGAGGGTGGGGGGTCGATGGGTCAGAGGTGAGGGTGGTGGGGGTCGATGGGTCAGAGGGTGAGGGTGGGGGGGTCGATGGGTCAGAGGGTGAGGGTGGGGGGGTCGATGGGTCAGAGGGTGAGGGTGGGGAGGGGTCGATGGGTCAGAGGGTGAGGGTGGGGGGGGGGGTCGATGGGTCAGAGGGTGGGGGGGTTGGGGGTTTGGGGGGGGGGTAGGGGTGAGGGGTGGGGACCCACCTTCACTTGGTGATGCTGTTGAGAGAATCTTTCTCTTTGAGAGCCGCCATTGCCAGTTTGAGCTGCTCCTTCACCTGAGAGAGTTCCCGTTCCGTCCTGACCTTCATCACACTTAACTCCGTGTAGATCTCATTGTATCTGTCTGTCGCGTACTTCTTATCCTGGAGGGAGAGAGATTCCCCCAGAAAGAAAACCCCTGGTTACTCAGGACAGGGGGAGCACCACGAGCGGCACCCACGGGGGACAGAACCGTGAGCGGGCAGCGCGGGGGAGAACCGGGAGCGGGCACCACGGGGGAGAACCGCGAGCGGGCACCACGGGGGAGAACCGCGAGCGGCACCACGGGGAGAACCTGCGAGCGGGCACCACGGGGAGAACCTGGAGCAGGCACCACGGGGGAGAACCGGCGAGCGAGCACCACGGGGGAGAACCGCGCAGCGGGCCCACGGGGGAGAACCGCGAGCGGGCACCACGGGGGAGAACCGCGAGCGGGCACCACGGGGAGAACCGCGAGCGGGCACGGGGGAGAACCGCGAGCGGGCACCGCGGGGGAGAACCGCGAGCGGGCACCACGGGGGAGCACCGCGAGCGGGCACCGCGGGGGACACGCGAGCGGCACCGCGGGGAGCACCGCGAGCGGGCACCGCGGGGGACAGCACCGCGAGCGCACCGCGGAGGGACAGCAGCGCGAGGGCACCGCGGGGAGAACCGGGAGCGGGCACCGCGGGGGACAGCACGCGAGCGGGCACGCACGGGGGAGAACCGGGAGCGGGCACCGCGGGGGACAGAACTGCGAGCGGGCACCCGCAGGGGATAACGGAGAGCGGGCACGCGGGACAGCGAACTGCGAGCGGCACCGCAGGGGAGAACCGGGAGCGGCACGCGGGGGACAGCACTGCGAGCGGGCACCACGGGGAGAACCGGGAGCGGGCACCGCGGGGGACAGCACTGCGAGCGGGCACCACGGGGAGAACCGGAGCGAGGCACGCGGGGGACAGCACTGCGAGCGGGCACCGCGGGGGAGAACCGGGAGCGGGCACCGCGGGGGACAGAACGCGAGCGGGCACCGCGGGGGACAGCACCGTGAGCGGCACCGCGGGGGACAGCACCGGAGCAGGCACCGCGGGGGGACAGCACCGTGAGCGGCACCGCGGGGGACAGCACCGTGAGCAGGCACCGTGGGGGACAGCACCGTGAGCAGGCACCACAGGGGGGACAGAACCGGGAGCGGGCACCACGGGGGACAGCACCGCGAGCGGGCACGCAGGGAGCACCGCGAGCGGGCACCACAGGGGAGAACCGGGAGCGGGCACCACGGGGGACAGCACCGTGAGCGGGCACCACAGGGAGAACCGCGAGCGGGCACCACGGGGGACAGAACTGCGAGCGGGCACCACGGGGACAGCACCGTGAGCGGGCACCGCGGGGCAGCACCGTGAGCGGGCACCACGGGGGACAGCACCGTGAGCGGGCACCACAGGGATGACCGTGAGCGGGCACTGTGGGCAGCACCGCGAGCAGGCACCGCCGGGGACAGCACCACAAACAGGCACTGCGGGGGGGCAGCACCGTGAGCGGGCACCGTGGGGGAGAACCGTGGGTGGGGGGAGGAGGGGGTGGGGAGCTGTGTGGGGCCACGGATGGGGGGATGTGGCCCCCCCCTCCCCGGCATCTCCTCTACAGGGCGCTGCACTTACCCACTGCACCGACTGAAGCTCGTCCCGCAGGCACATGGTCTCCCTCCTGAGGTTCTGCACTTCATTCTCCTTAATCGCAGTAAGACCTGGGATGGACACAAACTGCAGTGAATTCACAGAGACCCCCCCCACATCAAACCAGCTCCTCCCGCTGTTTACAGCCGGATTAGAATGCCCTGAGATGTGCTAATGACTGGAATCTAATGAAGGGCCAGAGGGTGGATGTGGCCCAGTGGGTTAGCGCTGCTG
>NW_027650649.1:0-40000 GCF_965287045.1 Carcharhinus amblyrhynchos
CCGTGTCTCTCTCTCCCCCTCTCCCCGTGTCTCTCTCTCCCCCTCTCCCCGTGTCTCCTCTCTCCCCCTCTCCCCCGGGTCTCTCTCTCCCCCTCTCCCCGTGTCTCTCTCTCCCCCTCTCCCCGTGTCTCTCTCTCCCCCTCTCCCCGTGTCTCTCTCTCCCCCTCTCCCCGTGTCTCTCTCTCCCCCTCTCCCCGTGTCTCTCTCTCCCCCTCTCCCCGTGTCTCTCTCTCCCCTCTCCCCGTGTCTCTCTCTCCCCCTCTCCCCGTGTCTCTCTCTCTCCCTCTCCCCGTGTCTCTCTCTCTCCCTCTCTCCCCGTATCTCTCTCTCTCCCTCTCCCCCGTGTCTCTCTCTCTCCCTCTCCCCGTGTCTCTCTCTCTCCCTCTCCCCGTGTCTCTCTCTCTCTCCCTCTCCCCGTGTCTCTCTCTCTCTCCCTCTCCCCGTGTCTCTCTCTCTCTCCCTCTCCCCATGTCTCGCTCTCTCTCTCTCTCTGTCCCTTTCTCTCTGTCCCTTTCTCTCTCTGTCCCTTTCTCTCTCCCCCTCCGTGTCTCTCTCTCTGTCCCTCCGTGTCTCTCTCTCTCTCTCTGTCCCTCTCTCTCTCCCCCTCCGTGTCTCTCTCTCTCTCTCTCCTCTGTGTGTCTCTCTCTGTCTATCTCTCTCTCTCTGTGTACTCTCATAAGAAATAGGAGGAGTAGGCCATCTAGCCCTTCGAGCCTGCCCCGCATTCAATAAGATCATGGCTGATCTGAAGTGGCTCAGTTCCACATTCCCGCCCTCTCCCCATAACCCTTAATCCCCTCGCTTATCAAAAACCCATCAACCCACGTCTTAAAAATATTTAGCGAGGCAGCCTCCACCACTTCAACGGGCAGAGAATTCCAGAGATTCACCACCCTTTGAGTGAAGAAGTTCCTCCTCCGTTCTCTGTCCCTTTCTCTCTCTCTCTCTCTCCTGGTCCCTCCACAGTTTGTGTTCTCCCCGGTCCGCGTTTACCGAGTGTTGACTGGGGCGGCAGTTCCTCGTTGATTCTGTTCCAGGAGTAGGTGAGAGGCGGTGTCCCAGAGTGACTCACACAGTGAAGAACCACATCCCGATCCTTCTCCCCGGAACGCTCGATCCAGCATTCCGGCTTCTCTGGTCGGACTGGAAAACAAGTGGAGGGGGGGTTGTGTGGAGGGAGAGACAGAGAGAGGGGAGAGAGGGGGAGGGGAGGGGAGGAGGGAGAGAGAGACAGAGAGAGGGGGAGGGAGGGAGAGAGGGGGGAGGGAGGGGAGACAGAGAGGGGGGGGGGGGAGAGGGAGGGAGGGGGAGGGAGGGAGGGAGGGAGGAGAGAGGAGAGGGGAGGGAGGGAGAGAGAGGGAGGGAGAGAGGAGAGGGGGAGGGAGGGGAAGAGGGAGGGGGAGGGGGGAGGGGGAAGAGGGAGGGGGGAGAAGGGGGAGGGGGAAGAGGGAGGGGGAGAAAGGCGGGGGAGAAACACACCCAAAAAATTCATCAATGCTCCACACAGAGAGACACCCGATCCCTGACCCGAACCCGATCCCTCACCCCGAACCCGATCCCTGTCCCCGAACCCGATCCCTGAACCCTGACCCCGAACCCGATCCCTCACCCCGATCCCCGACCCCTCACCCCGAACCCCAATCCCTCACCCCCGAACCTGAACCCCAATCCCTCACCCCCGAACCCCAATCCCTCACCCCGAACCCCAATACCTCACCCTGAACCCCGATCCCTCACCCCTAACCCTGACCCCGAACCCCAATCCCTGACCCCGAACCCGATCCCGAACCCCGATCCCTCACCCCTAACCCGGACCCCTCACCCCGATCCCTCACCCCAAACCCCGATCCCTCACCCTGAACCCCGATCCTCACCCCGAACCCGATCCCTGAACCCTGACCCCAATCCCTCACCCCGAACCCGATCCCTGACCCTGAACCCCTCACCCCGATCCCTGACCCCAAACTCTGATCCCTCACTCCCGATCCCTCACCCCCGAACCCCGATCCTCACCCTCACCCCAATCCCTCACCCCCGAACCCCGATCCTCACCCTGAACCCTCCACCCTCACCCCAATCCCTCACCCCTCACCCCGATCCCTGATCCCTCACCCCGATCCCTCACCCCGAGCCGACCCCTCACCCCGACCTGACCATGACCCCAAATCTCACCCTGACCCCGACCTGACCATGACCCTAACCATACACGACCCCAAACCCCAGCCCTGACCCTAAGTCTAACCCTTACCCGTGACTGTGATCCCCAACCTTGACCCTAACTGTAACCCACGACCCCTCACTGTGATCTTCGACTGTCACCCTGACCTGGACCCTTCTCACCCCACAACCCTGACCTCCCATACTCACCCTAACCCTGACCCATGACCCCTGTCCCTCACTGTGATCTCCAGCGGTCTCTCTAACCCTGGATATAGCCCCCTTATGTAAACACAAGGATTAGAGTCACACAGGTTTACAGCATGGAAACAGGCCCTTCGGCCCACCTTGTCCATGCTGCCCCTTTATTTTAAACCCCTAAGCTAATCCCAATTGCCCGTGTTTGCCCCCATATCTCTCTATACCCATCGTACCCATGTAACTGTCTAAATGCTTTTTAAAAGATAAAATTGTCCCCGCCTCTACTACTGCCTCTGGCAGCTCATTCCAGACACTCACCACCCTCTGGGTGAAAAATTGCCCCCTCTTCACCCTTTTGTATCTCTCCCTCTCACCTTAAATCTCTGCCCTCTAGTTTTAGACTCCCCTACCTTTGGGGGAAAAGATATTGACTATCTAGCTGATCTGTGCCCCTCATTATTTTATAGACCTCTATAAGATCACCCCTCAGCCTCCTACGCTCCAGAGAAAAAAGTCCCAGTCTATCCAGCCTCTCCTTATAACTCAATCCATCAAGTCCCGGTAGCATCCTAGTAAATCTTTTCTGCGCTCTTTCTAGTTTAATCATATCCTTTCTATAATAGGGTGACCAGAACTGTACACAGTATTCCAAGTGTGGGCCTTACCAATGTCTTGTACAACTTCAGCAAGACATCCCAACTCCTGTATTCAATGTTATGACCGATGAAACCAAGCATGCCGACTGCCTTCTTCACCACTCTGTCCACCTGTGACTCCACTTTCAAGGAGCGGTGAACCTGTCCCTCGAGATCTCTCTGTTCTGTAACTCTCCCCCAACGCCCTACCATTAACTGAGTAAGTCCTGCCCTGGTTCGATCGAACAAAATGCCTCACCTCATGTTTATCTAAATTAAACTCCATCTGCCATTGGTCAGCCCACTGGCCCAATTGATCAAGATCCCGTTGCAATTGGAGATAACTTTCTTCACTGTCCACCGTGCCACCAATCTTGGTGTCATCTGCAAACTTACTAACCGTGTCCCCTATATTCTCATCCAAATCATTAATATAAATGATAAATAACAGTGGGCCAATCCACCCTAACCTGCACATCTTTCAGACTGAGAGGGGAAACCAGAGCACCCGGAGGAAACCCACGCAGACACGGGGAGGACATGCAGACTCCGCACAGACAGTGAACTAAGATGGGAATCGAACCCGGGTCCCTTGCCCTGTGAGGCAGCAGCGCTAATCACTGCTCACCTCAGTCCTAAAAGGTCAACCCCCTATCCTCAAATGATGACCCCCACGCCCCCACCAAGGTTCTGGACGCCTGCTTCCTTACCGTGAACTCCAACCGTGACCTTCCGGCTGTCGATACCTGGGGCTTTCTTGACCTTACACTGGAAGGTGTTGGTGTCACTGGCCTGGAGGTTTCTGACACGCACTGAGGCGTTCCCTTGACTGGGATCCACTTCCATGAATCCAAACCTACCCGAAAGGGGGTTTGGATATTCAAACTGCCGGTCATGAAGATAGGTCAGAATCTGGGGAAGTGAAAAAAACATCAGAGACAAAGGAATACAGCGGTGGAGTCCCTTCTCCATCCAGCTCCCTCTCACTCGGTACCTAACCTCAGTGTCTGACAGGGACAGTATAGAGGGAGCTTTACTCTGTATATAACCCCGTGCTGTACCTGTCCTGGGAGTGTTTGATGGGGGGGACAGTGTAGAGGGAGCTTTACTCTGTATCTAACCCCGTGCTGCACCTGTTCTGGGAGTGTTTGATGGGGGGACAGTGTAGAGGGAGCTTTACTCTGTATCTAACCCCGTGCTGTACCTGTCCTGGGAGTGTTTGATGGGGGGACAGTATAGAGGGAGCTTTACTCTGTATCTAACCCCGTGCTGTACCTGTCCTGGGAGTGTTTGATGGGGGGACAGTGTAGAGGGAGCTTTACTCTGTATCTAACCCCGTGCTGTACCTGTCCTGGGAGTGTTTTGTTTACTTACGACAAGATCCTGTTGCGTGGTATCTGGGTTTATGATGCTCCATTCAATATCCAGGGATCCAACGTCTGCAGCCTCAACCTCGTACGTACAGCCGATCACAATATCCTGGTTCTCTGCGACGTACAGAGTCTGTGTTCCGGTCGATGTGATTCTCAGCGCTGTTGACACGGCTGTAATTACACAGACATATAGTAAAATACATGATACGTTAGTCCGACAACATTAAAGAACCACCCGATCCAGCACGTAGATCAACAAAGCTCAGGAGTCTCCGCTCCACACTCAGGGCAGCTGAAACAGATTGGGGTTTGATCGAGATGATGGGTTGAAGGGCCTGTGTCTGCGCTCTGTGACTCTGCGATAGTGTTGACATATTGAACCTTGGAAGATAGGAGGAGGAGGCCATTCGGCCCTTTGAGTCTGCTGTTTGGCTGAGCGAGTGGGCGAGGACCTGGCAGATGGAGTATAATGTTAGCAAGTGTGAGTTATCCACTTTGGCAGGAATAATAGTAGGAGGGATTACTATTTAAAGGGTGAAAAGCTGCAGCATGCTACGGTGCAGAGGGACCTGGGGGTCCTTGTGCATGAGTCGCAAAAAAACCCAGTCTGCAGGTGAAGCAGGTGGTCAGGAAGGCGAATGGGATGCTGGCCTTTATAGCGAGGGGGATAGAATATAAAAGCAGGGAGGTCTTGCTGCAACTGTACAGGGCACTGGTGAGGCCGCAACTGGAGTACTGTGTGCAGCTTTGGTCGCCGCACTTGCGCAAGGATATTTTGGCCTTGGAGGGAGTGCAGAGGAGGTTCACTAGGCTGATACCGGAGATGAGGGGGTTGGACTATGAAGAGAGGCTAAATAGACTGGGTCTGTACTCGTTGGAGTTTAGAAGGATGAGGGGGGATCTTATAGAGACGTGTAAGATAATGAAGGGGATGGATAGGGTAGAGGTAGAGAGGTTCTTCCCGCTCATAAAGGATAGCAGGACTAGAGGGCACAGCCTCAAGATAAGGGGGGGTGCAGTTTAGAACGGAGTTGAGGAGGAACTTCTTCACTCAAAGGGTGGTGAATCTCTGGAATTCTCTGCCCGTTGAAGTACATAAGAACATAAGAAATAGGAGCAGGAGTAGGCCAACTAGCCCTTCGAGCCTGCCCCGCCATTCAATAAGATCATGGCTGATCTGTCGTGGATCAGTTCCACATTCCCGCCCTCTCCCCATAACCCTTAATCCCCTCTCTTATCAAAAACCCATCAACCCGCGTCTTAAAAATATTTAGCGAGGCAGCCTCCACCACTTCAACGGGCAGAGAATTCCAGAGATTCACCACCCTTTGAGTGAAGAAGTTCCTCCTCAACTCTGTTCTAAACTGCCCCCCCTTTATCTTGAGGCTGTGCCCCCTAGTCCTACTGTCCTTTCTGAGCGGGAAGAGTCTCTCCACCTCTATCCTATCCATCCCATTCAACATCTTATACGTCTCAATGAGATCTCCCCTCATTCTTCTAAACTCTAACGAGTACAAGCCTAGTTTATTCAGCCTCTCCTCATAGCTCAACTCCCTCAACTCCGGCATCAGCCTAGTAAACCTCCTCTGCACTCCCTCCAAGGCCAAAAATATCCTTGTGTAAGTACGGCGCCCAAAACTGCACACAGTACTCCAGCTGCGGCCTCACCAATGCCCTATACAGCCGCAGCAAGACCTCCCTACTTTTATATTCAATCCCCCTCACGATGAAGGCCAGCATCCCATTCGCCTTCCTGACCACCTGCTGCACCTGCAAGCTGGGTTTTTGCGACTCATGCACAAGGACCCCGAGGTCCCTCTGCACCGTCGCCTGCTGCAGTTTTTCTCCACATAAGTAATAATCCTTCCTACCATTATTCCTACCAAAGTGGACCACCTCGCACTTGCCAACATTAAATTCCATTTGCCATTTCCTGGCCCATTTGCCCAGCCTATCTAGATCCTTCTGTAGACTCTCACCACCCTCCGCACAATTTGCCTTTCCACCAATTTTGGTGTCATCAGCAAATTTCGACACCCTACACTCGGTTCCCTCCTCCAGATCATCTATATAAATGGTAAATAGCTGAGGCCCCAGCACCGACCCCTGGGGCACTCCACTAGTCACCATCCGCCAATCCGAATAGCACCCATTGACCCCCACTCTCTGCCTCCTATTTGACAACCAATCCTCTATCCACGCTAACACCCTACCCCCAACTCCATGCCCCCTGACCTTCTGCAATAACCTCTTGTGAGGTACCTTGTCAAACGCCTTCTGAAAATCAAGAAAGACCACATCCACCGGCTCTCCTCTATCCACCGCCCTAAACACATCCTCATAGAACTCCAGTAAATTTGTCAGACACAACTTCCCTTTAACGAAACCATGCTGCGTCTGCTCTATCAAGCAGTTCCCCTCAAGATGCCTCGCTTGATGACGGATTCTAACATTTTACTTACAACAGACGTTGAACTAACAGGCCTATAATTCCCCGCCTTTTGCCTGGTGGAGGCTGCCTCGCTGAATATATTTAAGTCACGGGTAGATAGGTTTCTGATAGACAGGGGAATTAAGGGTTATGGGGAGAAAGCGGGAAAGTGGAACTGATCCACTTCAGATCAGCCATGATCTTATTGAATGGCGGGGCAGGCTCGAAGGGCTAGATGGCCTACTCCTGCTCCTATTTCTTATGTTCTTATGTCCCCCATTCATCTCCATCATGGCTGACCATCCAACTCAACAGCCTAATCCTGCTTTCACCCCATAACCTCAGATCCCGTTTACCCCCAAGTGCTACATCCAGCCGTCTCTGGAATACATTCAATGTTTTATCGTCAACTCCTTCCTGCAGAATGAATCCCACAGGCTGTGATAAGATATGACGATAATAAATCAACTCAAATTAACTCTCTCACCCACCTCTCTCCCCATTTACACTCAGACACTGGACAGCCCATTCCCCTATCGGAGGGAGGGAGGGGTTAACCCCTTTCCCTCTCTCTGTGTCTTCCTCCCCCAGTTGTTCCGATATTTTCCTCCTGCTCCCTTTTCCTTCCTGCTCACCAGCCTGAGTTACAGAAGTGATGTCGTCAAACCGGTTCACACCAAACCCAGGTGTTTGACAGGACAGTGGTGTGGCGTGTGGGAGAGACACCCTGTTACTCATGAAGAGAGATCGCAGCCCCTGGAACTGTACCCGCGTCAGCTCACACCCTCTCCCTTCACCCCGTCTCATCCACCTCGACACACAGACACAGACAGGGCAGCCCGTTCCCCTATTGGAGGGAGGGGGGTGATGAACCCCCCCCTCTCCCCATTTACACACACATCGGGGGGCTTTGGAGAGGGTTACAGAAAAGATTTACCAGGATGTTGCCCCTGGTCTGGAGGGCATTAGCTGTGAGGAGAGGTTGGAGAAACTTGGTTTGTTCTCACTGGGGCGACGGAGGGTTGAGGGGGAGACCTGATAGAAGTCTACAAGATTATGAGGGGCAGAGTGGATAGTCAGAAGCTTTCCCCCCCCAGGGTGGAAGAGTCAATTACTGGGGTGGGGGGGGGCACAGGTTTAAGGTGCGAGGGGCAAGGTTTAAAGGAGATGTACGAGGCAGACTTTTTTTTTTACACAGAGGGTGGTGGGTGCCTGGAACTCGCTGCCGGGGGGAGGGAGTGGAAGCGGATACGATAGTGAGTTTTAAGGCGGGGGGGGCGTCTGGACAAATCCATGAATAGGATGGGAATAGAGGGATATGGTCCCCGGAAGGGTACGGGGGGGTTTAGTTCAGACGGGGAGAGGGGGGCAGCATGGTGGGTGCCGGAGGGGCCAAAGGGCCTGTTCCTGTGCTGGAATTCTCTCTGTTCTTTGAACAGGTGCCAGAGTGTGGGTGACTAGGAGGTTTTCACAGTAACTTCATTGCAGTGTTAATATACCTGTGACTGAAAAATTAACTTTAACTTTACATTCTGGAAAAGCCGGCTGAAGGAATCGGATTTTTTGCCTTGTCCTTCCCGCCCACTGTGATGGGGCGGGACGGAGACGTCCCTCTGTCCTACGATGGAGAGGAGATATTATCCACGCCTGCCGGCTGTGTCACCACAGGTTTGTTTTGGTAAATTCTCTCCTCCCTGCTCGAGACAGGGACAGAAATGCTGCTAAACTGGTTAATGTGATACTCACAGCTGCAGAAGGGATGAGGTGTGGGAAGTTCACAGATGGAGACAGAGAGACATGCCTTCACTAGATTGGAGTTATTTGTCTAACGCCTGTTTCAGCGGGACACTTGGGGGGAAAAAAACAAGGCATGGTTGACAGTGTTTTGAAGATAAGGGCGGGGCAAATTCTTTCAGCGCTCAGATTTCTTCACCCAGAGTGGAAATGGTCGGGAGCTTCAAGTTTTTAGGTGTCCCAGATCACCAACAACCTGTCCTAGTACCCACCCCCCTGACGCCGACACGACAGATATAAAGCCCCACCAACGCCTCTACTTTCTCAGGAGACTAAGGAAATTTGGCATGTCCGCTACGGACTCTCACCAACTTTTACAGATGCCCCATAGAAAGCATCCTTTCCGGGTGTATCCCAGCTTGGTCTGGGCTCCTGCTCTGACCAAGACCGCAAGGAACTACAAAGGGTTGTGTGTGTGTGTGTGTGTGTGTGTGTGTGTGTGAACGTAGCCCAGTCCCACCACGCAAACCATATATTCTGCATCCTCTCCTTTCTGTCTCCGCTCCATACTCTATGAACAGTATGCTTTGTCTGTATAGCACGCGCGCGAAACAATACTTTTCACTGCATCCCGATACACGTGACAATAATAAATCAAATCAAAAAGTTTATTTATTAATGTCACAAGGAAGGCTTACATTAACACTGCAATGAAGTTACTGTGAAAATCCCCCTAGTTGGCCACACCCCGGCGCCTGTTGGGGTTACACTGAGGGAGAATTTAGCACGGCCCAATGCACCCCTAACCAGCACGTCCTTCAGACTGTGGGAGGAAACCAGAGCACCCGGAGGAAACCCACGCAGACACGGGGAGAATGTGCAGACTCCACACAGACAGTGACCCAAGCCCCGGGGAATTGAACCCGGGTCCCTGGCGCTGTGAGGCAGCAGCGCTAACCCACTGTGTCACCGTGCTGCCGGGGAATCGAACCCGGGTCCCTGGCGCTGTGAGACAGCAGCGCTAACCCGCTGTGTCACCATGCTGCCGGGGAATCGAACCCGGATCCCTGGCGCTGTGACGCAGCAGCGCTAACCCACTGTGTCACCGTGCTGCCGGGGAATCGAACCCAGGTCCCTGGCGCCGTGAGACAGCAGCTAACCCACTGTGTCACCCATTGCACAGATTTACAAACAGCAATCTCACGAAAGCGATCACATCATCGCATACCTTGCCCCGGGGGGCCTGAGATGAGCAAATATGAAGAGAATGTGAACCTTAAGAAATTACCTGTCAAGCCAACGCGAAAGAGATGGGGTCAGGATCTCAGAGAAACAAGGAGGGAGGGAGATGGGTCGAAGGGTCACTGGCGATGAGTTTGGAGCCCTGACTGAACTCACCTCCCAGTGTCCATCCAATGGACAGTATGGTACAGAATAGGTGACGCAGACAGAAGGGGCGTCGGAGCAACTGTATGCCTGCGGACAACATGTTGGCAGTCACTCTGCGAACTTTGTCCCCTTTTCTGAGGTATCGAGAGATGTTGTTCTCTCTCACTGCCTTTCCCTAGATGGCCCCGTCTTTGGACCAGCGTGTGACGGTGACACCGAAACTCGCTCCAATTGAGATACAGGTGTGTGAGAGGATAAACAAGACAGCTTTCCTTCTCGAGGCAGTTCCTGGACTGACAGGTCAGTCCGCAATCCAGAACACAACAGCCTCAGGGGAAAAGAACATATCACTGCGTGACAAGGCACTATCACTTCCTCAGCCCCTCACTATCTCACCCCTGTGCACATAAACCCTCCCCCACACCCTTTAATATCCCACCCAGTCTAATCCCACTCTCCCCCCTCACTCCCCCCACCCTTTAATATCCCACCCAATCTAATCCCACTCTCCCCCCTCACTCCCCGCACCCTTTAATAACCCACCCAGTCTAATCCCACTCTCCCCCTCACTCCCCGCACCCTTTAATATCCCACCCAGTCTAATCCCACTCTCCCCCCTCCCCGCACCCTTTAATAACCCACCCAGTCTAATCCCACTCTCCCCCCTCACTCCCCGCACCCTTTAATAACCCACCCAGTCTAATCCCACTCTCCCCCTCACTCCCCGCACCCTTTAATATCCCACCCAGTCTAATCCCACTCTCCCCCCTCACTCCCCGCACCCTTTAATAACCCACCCAGTCTAATCCCACTCTCCCCCCTCACTCCCCGCACCCTTTAATAACCCACCCAGTCTAATCCCACTCTCCCCCTCACTCCCCGCACCCTTTAATATCCCACCCAGTCTCATCCCACTCTCCCCCCTCACTCCCCGCACCCTTTAATATCCCACCCAGTCTAATCCCACTCTCCCCCCTCACTCCCCGCACCCTTTAATATCCCACCCAGTCTAATCCCACTCTCCCCCCTCACTCCCCACACCCTCTAATATCCCACCCAGTCTAATCCCACTCTCCCCCTCACTCCCCGCACCCTTTAATATCCCACCCAGTCTAATCCCACTCTCCCCCTCACTCCCCGCACCCTTTAATATCCCACCCAGTCTAATCCCACTCTCCCCCTCACTCCCCGCACCCTTTAATATCCCACCCAGTCCAATCCCACTCTCCCCCCTCACTCCCCGCACCCTTTAATATCCCACCCAGTCCAATCCCACTCTCCCCCCTCACTCCCCGCACCCTTTAATATCCCACCCAGTCTAATCCCACTCTCCCCCCCTCACTCCCCGCACCCTCTAATATCCCACCCAGTCTAATCCCACTCTCCCCCCTCACTCCCCGCACCCTTTAATATCCCACCCAGTCTAATCCCACTCTCCCCCCTCACTCCCCGCACCCTTTAATATCCCACCCAGTCTAATCCCACTCTCCCCCCTCACTCCCCACACCCTTTAATATCCCACCCAGTCTAAACCCATGTCCCTGGTGGCTGTGAGATAGCAGTGCTAATTATTGTGCTACCCAATCCACCCTAACCTACACATCTTTGGGACATTAAGAGACAATTTAGCATGGCCAATCGAGTCAACCCCCCAACTCCCTAAACCTGATCCTTCAAACATCCTCTTAACCCCAATCCCGATTCCCCCTCCCCCAAATAAAGTCCACATACGCCACCCTTCCCCCAAGACTCGCATTAACGACCCTACCCTTTGGCCTATTGAGTCTGCACCGACCACAATCCCACCAAGACCCTACCCCCATTTCCCTACACATTTTACCCACTAACCTACGCATCTCAGGACACTAAGGGACAATTTTTAAGCATGGCCAATAAACCTAACCTGCACATCTTTCGGACTGTGGGAGGAAACTGGAGCACCCGGAGGAAACCCATGGAGACCCGAGGAGAACGTGCAGACTCTGCACAGACAGTGACCCGAGCCCCCGGGAATCGGACCCGGGTCCCTGGCGCTGTGAGGCAGCAGTGGTAGCCCACTGTGCTACTGTGCCGCCCCTTTGGAGGTAGATATTGTCAGCACGGACTTGATGGAGTACTGTGTGCAGTTTTGGTCGCCGCACTTGCGCAAGGATATTTTGGCCTTGGAGGGAATGCAGAGGAGGTTTACTCGGCTGATTCCGGAGATGAGGGGGTTGGACTATGAGGAGAGGCTGAATAAACTAGGCTTGTACTCGTTAGAGTTTAGAAGAATGAGGGGAGATCTCATTGAGACGTATAAGATGATGAATGGGATGGATAGGGTAGAGGTGGAGAGACTCTTCCCGCTCAGAAAGGACAGTAGGACTAGAGGGCACAGCCTCAGGATAAAGGAGGACGGTTTAGAACGGAGTTGAGGAGGAACTTCTTCACTCAAAGGGTGGTGAATTTCTGTAATTCTCTGCCCATTTAAGTGGTGGAGGCTGCCTCACTAAATATTTTTAAGACGCGGGTTTATAGGTTTTTGATAGGCGAGGGGAATTAAGGGTTATGGGGACAGGGTGGGAATGTGGAACTGAGACACGACAGATCAGCCATGATCTTATTGAATGGTGGGGCAGGCTCGATGGGCTAGATGGCCCACTCCTGCTCGTATTTCTTATGTTCTTATGATGGGCTGAAGGGCCTTTCCTGGACCGTGTGACTCTGTGTCTAAAACACAGCGTTAACTAAGATCAATTATACTGCTGCAGTAACAATAACGGATGCTGGTAATAAATAAGAATGGAGCTCCAATAATAAATGAAATTAGCGCTGCTTTAGGGGTAGAGATGGTCAAGTATGGCCTCGATGGGCCGAATGGCCTTTCCTGCCCTGGGTGTGACTGAGTTGGATGGACTAATAGGGATTGTGCTGAGTATAACTGACAACTGGATAGGCCAATAGAAAGAGTCCTGAGTTTGATTGACAGCCGGATCTTCCAATAGGGATTGCGCTGTGTATGATTGACAACTGGATGAGCCAATAGAACGAGTCCTGACTGTGATTGACAACACCCACGGCCAATGACGGTTCAGCCCATTCTCACTGACAGCGGTCTCAACCAATCAGCGGACTCTAACGTCACATAGCTACTGACCGATTGCGTGCCTGAACAACCCTCTCCCCCTGACGTCACAAACGACGGCGCACCAGTCCGTCGATCTCGCGGACGAGCATGCGCAATCAGCCAACCGGCCGGAGCCCGACCATGCGCACTGCTTACCGGTGCCCCCGACAAACATGGCGGGCGACCGGAACGCCCCACAAGAAGATGGCGGCCACGCCTCCGAGGCTTCCCGCCGGGGATGATGGCGGCCGGGGACACATGGAGGGAGGGAACAGGAGCGACTGGTTTGCAGCCGCGGGTTGGGTGGAGAAAAGGTGAGGAGCAAATCAGAAAGGGGCGGAATGAGGAGGAAGGGGAAGACGGGGCTGCAGCAGTTTGGGGACGATGACGAAGAGAGGAGAGAGCGGACATGATGCAGCCAGCGACTGAAGACCACGAGTGCGCAGCCGCAGTAAGGCTGGCGCCGCGAGTGCGCAGCCAGAAACACTCGCGACCGCGCAGCCGCAGTGATGTAGCACCGTCCGTGCGCAGCTGCAGTGAAGGCGGGCGCCGAAGGCCGAGTGCGCAGCCACGCTTCCGGCGCGGCGCGGCCTTGCCTTCCGGTCAGGCGCTAGTGGCGGGAGGAAGGAGGAGAAATGACGACAAGCGACCGCCGCGCCGGCGCAGTGAGGGGGTAGCTGGGAGCACGCAGCCGCAGTGAGGGGGGGAGCCGGGAGTGCGCAGCCGCAGTGAGGGGGCAGCCGGGAGCGCGGCGGCGCAGTGAGGGGGGGAGCCGGGAATGCGCAGCCGCAGTGAGTGAAGCTCAGGGTCAGTTCCCCCCGCCCCCCCGTGTTGGTTTTTTTTGTCTCCGCCGCCATTTGGATCCGGAGTCGGCGGAAAAACCGAGAGAGAAAAAACCTGAGAGGAGAGAGAGAGCGGGAACTAAACCCAGAGAGAGACCGAGAGAGAGAGAGAGAGGAGTCCAGAGAGAGCCGGAGTCGGACTGAGGGTGAAGAGGAGCTGCGACAGAGACAGAGATCCCCGTCCCCAATAAACCCCCCCGTTCACCCAAATCTACCCCCCCAATTACCCCCCAATCCCCAAATCAACCCCCAATAAACCCCCCAATCCCCAAATCTACCCCCCAATCCCCAAATCTACCCCCCAATCCCCAAATCTACCCCCCAATCCCCAAATCTACCCCCCCAATTACCCCCCAATCCCCAAATCAACCCCCCCAATAAACCCCATCATCACTCCCCCAATAATAAACCCCCCATCACCAAATAAACCCCCCAATCCCCAAATCAACCCCATCATCCTCTCCAACCCCCCATCCCCCAGTAAACACCATCACCCCCCCCAATAAATCCCCAAATAAACCCCATCATTCTCTCCAACCTCCCCATCCCCAAATTGCCCCCCTGTCCCCAAATAAACACCCATCACCCCCCCAAATAACAATCCCCATCCCCCAATAATAAACCCCCAATAAACCCCACCAATCCCCCAATAACAAGCCAAATAAACCCCCATCACCCCCCCATAACAATCCCCAATAAACCCCCCCAATCCCCCACTAAACCCCCCCATCACCCCCAATAACAAACCCCCCCCAATCCCCCATAACAACCCAAATAAGCCCCCATCATCCTCCCCAAATAACAATCCCCATTCCCCATCACCCTCTCCCAATAAACCCCCCCCCCAACATCCCCATTCACCAAATAACAAACCCCCCCCGTAACATCCTAATAATAACCCCCACCAATAACAATCCCCAATAAACCCCCTCAATCCCCATCACCTGTCCCCCAAATAAACCCCCCCAAATAACATCCCCGTTCCCCAAATAACAAAACCCCTCAATTCCGCCCCATAACAATCCCCATTCCCCATCACCCCACCAAATAATATCCCTGTTCCCCAAATAACAATCCCCATTCCCCATCACCCTTCCCCAGATCCCTAATAAATCTCCAATAACACCTCCATCAGCCTCCCCCAACCTCCAATAACCCCCCCCCAGATCCCCAGTCACCCTGCAAATAACATCCCCCCCCATAACACCCCCATCGCCCTCCCCCAGTCCCCTCAACCCCCTCAAAAAAACCCCCAATAACAGCCCTGAACCTCCCCAATAACAATCCCCATCACCCTTCCCCCAACCCCCAAATAACAATCCCTGGATCCTCCATAACAACCCCCATCCTGATCACCCTCTTCCATCCAGCCCAAATCAGCTCCCTCTTAACAACCCCCATCCCTTCCCCCAATCACCCTCCTCCCGTCTCCAAAACCCCAATAAACTCCCCCCATAACAATCTCCATCACCCTCTCTAAACCCCCCAAATAACACCCCTAAACCCCCACCTAACATCCCTCACAGTCTGCATAACATCCCCCCCCCAATAAACCTCCCAATAACAATCTCCAGAGCCTTAATAACATCCCCTAACTCCCCCCCCAACAATCTCCACACCCCATCACCCTCCTCCCCAAACCCCCCATAACATCTCTAAAACCACTATCTAACATTTCCCAATAACATCCCTTAACTGCCCCGAATAAACAAAAATAACAATCTCCAGAGCCTCAATAACTACTCCCCCGTAACAATCTCCATCACCCTCCCTCAGCCCCCAAACCCACCCCCAAGCAACACCCCTAAAACCTTCTCGTAACATTCCCCGATCCTCAATAACAATCCCCCAAATCTCCTTCCTATAAAACCCCCAAAATCCCAATAAAACCCCACAGCAGCACCCCCCGCATCCTGATCCCCAACCCCATCCCCCAATAAACCCCCTCCATAACATCCCCAGAGTCCCCAAAAAACAATCCTAACCCCAGTAACACCCTCAAAACCCCCTCGATAACAATCCCTATCCTGATCCCCAATCACCCTCTCCTATCCCAATCCCCCCCCCCTCTGGACACCCTATACCTGACCCTTCAAACATCCTCTTGACCCCAATCCCAATTCCCCAAAAACAAAATTCCACATACGCCACCCTTCCCACAAGACTCGCGTTACCGACCCCATCCTTGTCTTCCACAGAGAGAGAGAGGTAAGTTGCTCAACTTTAATATCACTGTGTTAAATGTATGTGTATGTAGAGAGATATTTCTATGTAGAATATACAGAAAGAGCGGGAGAGATAACCGCTTTTAAAATCAGTATGTTAAATATACAGAGAGATGACTTGTTATGATCCAGGTCAGAAACTCCCAAGGTTTTTTAATGAACTTACAATGTGGAGTTGCTGGCATTGGACTGGGGTGAACACAGCAAGAAGTCCCACAACACCAGGTTAAGGTCCCAACAGGTTTGTTTGGTTTATGAACTGAGGATAGACTGGCACAGTGGGTTAGCACTGCTGCCTCACAGCGCCAGGGACCTGGGTTCGATTCCCTGGCAGCACGGTGACACAGTGGGTTAGCGCTGCTGCCTCACAGCGCCAGGGACCCGGGTTCGATTCCCTGGCAGCACGGTGACACAGTGGGTTAGCGCTGCTGCCTCACAGCGCCAGGGACCCGGGTTCGATTCCCCGGCAGCACGGTGACACAGTGGGTTAGCGCTGCTGCCTCACAGCGCCAGGGATCCGGGTTTGATTCCCTGGGGCTCGGGTCACTGTCTGTGTGGAGTTTGCACATTCTCCCCGTGTCTGTGTGGGTTTCCTCTGGGTGCTCCGGTTTCCCCCCCACAGTCTGAAAGACGTGCTGGTTAGGGTGCATTGGGCCGTGCTAAATTCTCCCTCAGTGTAACCCGAACAGGAGTGTGGGCGACTAGGGGGAATTTCACAGTGACTTCGTTGCAGTGTTAATGTCAGCCGAACTTGTGTCGCTAATAAATAAATAAGCTTAAACGCAGATGAAAAGTTTTGCACTTTGAATTTCAGCACGGGTAAACACAAGATGTTTCACTCCAGCAGTACAGGAACAGGTCCTACAGCCCTCCAAACCTGCACCGATCATGTTATCTTATCTAGACCAACCACTTGCAACCCTGTATTCTCTGTATGTTCACGCGCCTAGCCAGATAAGTCTTAAATGCGCCTGACATAACCACCTCGCTTGGCAATGCATTTCTAGGCCTCCTCCACCCTCTGTGTAAAAATAAACCTGTCATTGCCGTGTGCCCTCCGATCTTCGGGTAAGCGTTCTCCAAGGCGGCCTTCACAACACACGACAGCGCAGAGTCGCTGAGCAGAGACTGATAGCCAAGTTCTGCTAACATGAGGACGGCCTCACCCGGGACCTTGGGTTCATGTCGCACCGTCTGTAACCCCCAATGACTTGCCTGGGTTTGTAAAATCTCACTCACTGTCCTGTCTGGAGACAATACACATCTCTTTAACCTGTGCTTAACCCTCTCTCCACTCACATTGTCTGTACCTTTAAGACTTGATTACCTGTCAAGACTCGCATCCCAACCGTTATTTTGTAAATTGAGTTTGTGTCTTTATATACCCTGTTTGTGAATACAAATCCCACTCACCTGATGAAGGGGCAGTGCTCCGAAAGCTAGTGGTTTGCGCTACCAAATAAACCTGTTGGACTTTACCTAGGGTTGTGAGACTTCTTACTGTGTTTACCCCAGTCCAATGCCAGCATCGCCACATCATTAAAAAAAACTTCCCCTGCACATCTCCTCTGAACCTTTCCCCACCTTACCTTGAACTTGTGTCGTTCCCCACCCCCCCCCCCCCCCCCCACGTAATTGTCATTTCTGCCCTGGGAGAAAGCTTCCGACAGTTCACCCTATCCATGCCCCTCGTAATCTTGTAGATTTCTATCAGATCGCCCCTCAAACTCTGTCATTCCAGTGAGAAGAAACCGAGTTTCTTCAACCTCTCCTCATAGCTAATGCCCTCCATACCAGGGCAACATCCTGGTAAATCTTTTCTGTACCCTCTCCAGAGCCTTCCACTAAGGCGCGTTTATCAAAGTTTACTTAAGAACACAGTTAACATATAATAAGAAATTCGGCAAGAACTTTCACCAATTACAAAACAAGAGAAGAAACAGCTATAAAAATGTATACATCTTAATAGCCAAGTAGTTTCTTGAAAAGTTTATTTATTAATGTTACAAGTTAGACTTATGCTAACAGCGCAATAAAGTTACTGTGAAAATCCCCCTAGTCACCCACACTCCTGTTGGGGTTACACTGAGGGAGAATTTAGCACGGCCCAATGCACCCCTAACCAGCACGTCTTTCAGACTGTGGGAGGAAACCCACGCAGACACGGGGAGAGCATGCAAACTCTGCACAGACAGCGACCTGAGCCCCAGGGAATCGAACCCGGGTCCCTGGCGCTGTGAGGCAGCAGCGCTAACCCACTGTGTCACTGTGCTGCCGGGGAATCGAACCCGGGTCCCTGGCACTGTGAGGCAGCAGCGCTAACCCACTGTGTCACTGTGCTGCCGGGGAATTGAACCTAGCTCCCTGGCGCTGTGAGGCAGCAGTGAACATAGAACATTACAGCGCGGAACAGGCCCTTCGGCCCACAATGTTGCGCCGACCAGTCTTATTTTTTAAAAAAAAATTGACTCACTAATCTAAACCAATCCCTTTTCGTCCATAAACCTATCCACCAATCTCTTAAACGCCCCCAAACTAGGCGCATTTACAACTGCAGCAGGCAGGGCATTCCAGTCCCTCACCACCCTCTGGGTAAAGAACCTGCCCCTGACATCCGTCCTATAACTACCCCCCCTTAATTTAAAGCCATGCCCCCTCGTGCTAGCTTTCTCCATCCGAGGAAACAGGCTATCACCATCCACCCTATCTAAACCTCTAATCATCTTATATGTTTCTATAAGATCCCCTCTTAGCCGCCTTCTTTCCAGTGAAAACAACCCCAAATCCCTCAGTCTCTCCTCATAGGACCTCCCCTGCATACCAGGCAACATCCTGGTAAACCTCCTCTGCACCCTCTCCAAAGCCTCCACATCCTTCCTGTAATGTGGGGACCAGAACTGCACACAGTACTCCAAGTGCGGCCGCACCAGAGTTGTGTACAGTTGCAACATGACGCTGCGACTCCTAAATTCAATCCCCCTACCAATAAACGCCAAGACACCGTACGCCTTCTTAACAACCTTATCTACTTGATTCCCAACTTTCAGGGATCTGTGTACACATACACCTAGATCCCTCTGCTCCTCCACTCTATTCAAAGTCCTCCCGTTAGCCCTATACTCAACACATCTGTTATTCCTACCGAAATGGATTACCTCACACTTCTCCGCATTAAACTCCATCCGCCACCTCGCGGCCCAGCTCTGCAACCTGTCCAAGTCACCCTGCAAACTTCGACACCCTTCCTCACAATCTACCACACCTCCGACTTTGGTGTCATCAGCAAACTTACTAATCCACCCAACTATACCCTCATCCAGATCATTAATAAAGATTACAAACAGCAGTGGCCCCAAAACAGATCCCTGAGGCACACCACTCGTAACCGAACTCCATGATGAATAATTACCATCAACCACCACCCTCTGTCTCCTATCTGCTAACCAATTCCTGATCCAAGTACCTAAATTACCACCAATCCCATACATCTGCATTTTCTGCAGAAGCCTACCATGGTGAACCTTATCAAACGCCTTACTAAAATCCATATATACCACATCTACTGCCTTACCCCTATCCACCTCTTTGGTCACCTTCTCAAAGAACTCAATAAGGTTAGTAAGGCACGACCTTCCCACTACAAAACCATGCTGACTATCTCTAATCAATTCATTACTCTCCAAATAACTATAAATCCTATCCCTAATAATTAATAACCCAGTGCTAACCCATTGTGTCACCGTGCTGCCGGGGAATTGAACCCGGGTCCCTGGCGCTGTGAGACAGCAGTGCTAACCCACTGTGTCACTGTGCTGCCGGGGAATCAAACCCAGGTCCCTGGCGCTGTGAGGCAGCAGCGCTAACCCACTGTGTCACCGTGCTGCTGGGGAAACGAACCTGGGTCCCTGGCGCTGTGAGGCAGCAGCGCTAACCCACTGTGTCACCGTGCTGCCGGGGAATCGAACCCGGGTCCCTGGCGCTGTGAGACAGCAGCGCTAACCCACTGTGTCACCCCACTGTACCAGCACAACAAACATTCCCTCAAACATATGTTTCCATCTTCGATTTAGCACAGAAGATAAATAGGTTCACGTGACGCTGGATCTTGCAGCTTTCCAACTCCCTCTGTCGTTTACTCCTCTGGATGTTGAGTTGAAAATGGTGGGGCCTTCCGACCCTGATACCTGTCGTACACTTCGAGATGGACGCACTCGTTGCTTTTAGTTACTAGCTAGCCAGCCTCCGAAAACGAGGAGAGAGACTAAACACAGCTTTAGAAGCATTGATGGAAGAAGCAGGATGAGGCCGTTTGGCCCTTCGAGCCTGCTCCACCATTCATTGTGAATTCACGGCTGAGCATCAAATTCAATATCCTGATTTACCCCCCCCTTCCCTCCCCATATCCCTCGATCTCTTTCGCCACAAAAGCGATATTGAGTCATAGAGGTTTGCAGCATGGAAACAGGCCCTTGTTCATGCCGCCCCTTTTGTTTTGAACCCCAAAGCTAGTATCAATTGCCCGTGTTTGCCCCCATATCCCTCTATACCCATCGTACCCATGTAACTGTCTAAATGCTTTTTAAAAGACGAAATTGTCCCTGCCTCTACTACTGCCTCTGGCAGCTCGTTCCAGACACTCACCACCCTCTGTGTGAGAAAATTGTCCCCTCTGGACCCTTTTGTATCTCTCCCCTCTCACCTTAAACCTCTGCCCTCTAGTTTTAGACCCCCCTACCTTTGGGAAAAGATATTGACTATCTAGCTGATCTGCGCCCCTCATTATTTTATAGACCTCTATAAGATCACCCCTCAGCCTCCTACACTCCAGAGAAAAAAGTCCCAGTCTATCCAACCTCTCCTTATAACTCAATCCATCTAGTCCCGGTAGCATCCTAGTAAATCTTTTCCACGCTCTTTCTAGTTTAATAATATCCTTTCTATAATAGGGTGACCAGAACTGTACACAGTATTCCAAGTGTGGCCTTACCAATGTCTTGTACAACTTCAACAAGATGTCCCAACTCCTGTATTCGGAGAGAGAGATTGGCAGGGAGGGAGATGGGAGAGACGTATTGAGGAGGGGTTTTGCGCGGTTCGGTACATGCATCCTGCGTTTGCACGGTTCGGTACACGTGTCCTGCGTTTGCGCAGTTCAGTACGCGTGCCCTGTGTTTGTGTGGTTCGGTGCCCACTCCTGTGTGTATTTCCTGCAGGTCTTACACTCCTGATCACTGTTGATTCACTCTCTACATCGCTACAAGACAGGGGATCATGGACACAGCTGTTGAAGGTGGACTAAATGTGACTCTAACCCTTCGACTGTTGATGCACGGAAAGGTGTCGTATTCGATCTCTTCGCCTTTTGGTGTGTTTGCGCGCGCGTCTCAATTAGGAGCAGAAGAACATAAGAAATAGGAGCAGGAGTCGGCCATCTAGCCCTTCGAGCCTGCCCCGCCATTCAATAAGATCCTGGCTGATCTCTCCCTGGTCTCCAACCCCCCTCCCCATCTCTTCCCCGTCTCCCATTCCCCATCAGAAACCCATCCATCTCCCTCTGGAACCCATTCATTGATTCAGACTCTCTCTCTCTCTTTCCTCCTCCTTGCCCACTCCCGCCCCCACCCCAGGGTGTCACACAGCAGGCAGATGTGATCTGCAAGGGCGTCTCCACTCAAAGCACCGGTTCCTGGTGGTTCACGATTGTGTTTTGTGATGTGTGGGGAGTCATGTGTATTCCCCCGGTGGGACTGACCAGCCCAGTCATTGTGTAACAATTACTGAACATTATATTATTTAAATATCATTCTCGCCTGTATCGGGGTGCAGTGAAAAGTATTGTTTCTTGCGCACTGCACAGACGGAGCATACCGTTCATGAAGTACAGAGGGGAGAAAGAAAGGAGAGGGTGCATGATTTTATTCGTCCGTGGGTCAGGGGCGTCGCTGGCTGGGCCAGTGTTTATTGCCCATCCCTAGTTGCCCCTTGAGAAGGTGGTGGGGAGCTGCCTTCCACGTGGAGTAGGTACACCCACAGTGCTGTTAGGGAGTGAGTTCCAGGACTGTTATTGGATATCAGTCAGTCCCCGCGTCGGTGTAGGTACACCCACGGTGCTGTTAGGGAGTGAGTTCCAGGATTGTTATTGGATATCAGTCAGTCCCCGTGTGTGTGGGGTGTAGGTACACCCACGGTGCTGTTAGGGAGTGAGTTCCAGGATTGTTATTGGATATCAGTCAGTCCATGTGGTGTAGGTACACCCATGGTGCTGTTAGGGAGTGAGTTCCAGGATTGTGATTGTTATTGGACATCAGTCAGTCCCCGTGTGTGTGGGGTGTAGGTACACCCACGGTGCTGTTAGGGAGTGAATTCCAGGATTTTGACCCAGCGACTGTGATGGATCGGCCGATATATTTCCAAGTCGGGATGGTGTGAGGCTTGGAGGGGAGGTTTGCAGGTGGTGGTGTCCCCCCCGCCTGTATGTGCTGTGGCACACCACCCCCCCCCCACCTTGGTCCTGCTAGATGGAAGTGGGCGGTGGGTTTGGAAGGTGCTGTCTCAGGATCTTTGGTGAGTCGCTGCAGTGCATCTTGTAGACGGCACACATGGCTGTCACTGAGCGAGGGGGATGGAGGGGAGTGAGTGTGTGTCGATGGGGTGTCAATCTGAGGAAGGATGTTCCTTGCTATAGAGGGAACAGTGAAGGGTTTATCATCCCCGGGGATGGGTGGGGGACTGATGTACGAGGAGAGATTGACTGGGTTAGGATTGTTTTCACTGGAGTTTGGGGTTTGGGGGGGGGAATCTCATAGAGAGATTTATAAAATTCTAACAGGACTGGACAGGGTCGAAGCAGGGAGGGTGTTCCCAATGGTGGGGGGAGTCCAGAAACAGGGGGTCAACTCAGTCCTAAATCTGCTCCTCCTTATTTTGAGGCTGTGCCCCCCTAGTTCTAGTTTCACCACCACCACCCCCCACCCCCCCAGTGGAAACACCTTCCCTGTTTCTATCTTATCGATTCCCTTCATCATCTTATCTGTTTCTATCAGATCTCCCCCTCATTCTTCTGAATTCCAGTGAGTATAGTCCCAGTCTACTCAGTCTCTCCTCATAATCCAACCCTCCGGAATCAACCTAGTGAATCTCCTCTGCACCCCCTCCAGTGCCAGACGTCCCCAACTCCTGTTTTCAATGTTCTGACCGACGAAACCAAGCATGCCGAATGCCTTCTTCACCACTCTGTCCACCTGGGACTCACTTTCAAGGAGCTATGACCCTGTCCCCCTAGATCTCTTTGTTCTGTAACTCTCCTCAAAGCCCTACCATTAACTGAGTAAGTCCTGCCCTGGTTCAATCGACCAAAATGCCTCATTATTTTATAGACCTCTATAAGATCACCCCTCAGCCTCCTACGCTCCAGAGGAAAAAGTCCCAGTCTATCCCAGCCTCTCCTTATAACTCAATCCATCAAGTCCCGGTAGCATCCTAGTAAATCTGTTCTGCACTATTTCTACTTTAATAATGTATGGACGTGGGGTGAGTGGTCACCCCCGTTTGGCTAATGGAATCCTTTTTGGATGGACAGATGAGGGTAATGCTGTGTTTTCTCTGCTCTTTTTTACAGGAGGTGGGAAGTATCATCGGAAAGGTTAGTGACTTCATTCCCGTGTGCTCAGCCACATGGCTAAGTGTTTAGGTGTCGTTACTATCAGTGGGTAACCCGATTCTCTCTCCTTTCCCTTCCCACAGAAAGGTGAAACGGTGAAGAGGATGCGTGAAGAGGTGAGATTGACCCCAGCGCAAGTTAGATAGATCAGCGAGATAGTCAATATCTTTTCCCCCAAAGGTAGGGGAGTCTGAAACTAGAGGGTGTAGGTTTAAGGTGAGAGGGGAGAGGTACAAAAGGGTCCAGAGGGGCGATTTTTCTCACACAGAGGGTGGTGAGTGTCTGGAACGAGCTGCCAGAGGCAGTAAGAAGAACAACAACAAAGAACAACACAGCACGAGAAACAGGCCCTTCGGCCCAATGAGCCCACAGCGCTATTTTAACATTGTGAGTTCCCTCTTCCACCCATGACCCTTGTCTGCGCTTATGGCACTCCACGTTGGAAACCAGATTGAGGGGAGACTAATTTAGGGACAATTTGTTAACACCAATCAGCCTAAGAGCACATCTTTGGGGTGTGGGAGGAAACCCACACAAGCACGGGGAGAATGCGCAAACTCCCACAGACACCGGCCCAAATCCATGTGTCTGCACAGCAAACAATGATAGTCACTGAGCTGTCGTGTTGCCCAGTATCTGGTCCAGTTTAAGTGTACACTAACGACATGAAGCACCAGGCAACTCTGGAAACAATCCAAGAGCAGCCCCAGTATGACCCATCGCCTGTATGCCCCTCGTTGGACAACAAGGCGGACCGAGATAGTAGAGGCGGGTACAATTCTGTCTTTTAAAAAGTGTTTAGACAGTTACGTGGGTATGATGGGTATAGAGGGATATGGGGCAAACATGGGCAATTGGGAATATCTTGGGGATTTTTTTTAAAAAGGGCGTGGACAAGTTGGGCGGAAGGACCAGTTTCCGTGCTCTAAACCTCTCTGTGACTGTAAGTCCATTTTGACCTGTTTTCGATGCCCCAACCAATAAAGGCAAGTGTGCCGTACGACTCCTGTCTGTTTGTGTGGCCATTGTCAGGGAGTTATGGACTCGAACCCCAAGATCCCTCTGTCCATCAGTACTGTTCAGGGTGCTGCCATTAACTGTAGACTTACACTTCACGTTTACAAAGAACAGAGAGAATTCCAGCACAGAAACAGGCCCTTCGGCCCCTCCTGCACCCACCATGCTGCTGCTGCTGCCCCCCCCCCCGTCTGAATTAAACCCCCCTACCCTTCCGGGGACCATATCCCTCTATTCCCATCCTATTCATGGATTTGTCCAGACTCCCCTTAAAACTCACTATCGTATCCGCTTCCACTCCCTCCCCCCCGGCAGCGAGTTCCAGGCACCCACCCCCCTCTGTGTAAAAAAAAATCTGCCTCGTACATCTCCTTTAAACCTTGCCCCTCGCACCTTAATCCTGTGCCGCCGCGCCCCCCCCAGTAGTTGACTCTTCCACCCTGGGGGGGGGAAAGCTTCTGACTATCCACTCTGTCCCTCATAATCTTGTAGACTTCTATCAGGTCTCCCCCCTCAACCCTCCGTCGCTCCAGTGAGAACAAACCAAGTTTCTCCAACCTCTCCTCGTAGCTAATGCCCCCCAGACCAGGGGCAACATCCTGGTAAATCTTTTCTGTAACCCTCTCCAAAGCCTCCACATCCTTCTGGTAGTGTGGGTGACCCAGAATTCAACACTATATTCCAAGTGTGGCCTCACCAAAGTTCTATAAAGCTGCAACATGACTTGCCAATTTTTAAACTCAGTGCCCCCGGCCGATGAAGGCAAGCATGCCGTGTGCCTTCTTGACTACCTTCTCCACCTGCGTTGCTCCTTTCAGTGACCTGTGTACCTGTACGCCCAGATCCCCCAAAGTGCAGCTGCTCACACTTACCCAGATTAAACTCCAGCTGCTTTCTGTCTCTCTCTCTCCCCCTTCAGAGTGGGGCCAGGATCAATATCTCTGAAGGAAACTGCCCGGAGAGGATTGTCACGCTGTCTGGCCCAACCAGTGCTATCTTCAAGGCCTTCGCTATGATCACACACAAGTTGGAAGAGGTAAGAGACTCTTCTCCCACTGCGACGGGAACCAAGACTTTGCGCTGAGAATTGTTGGAATGGTAGAACCCTACAGTACAGAAGAAGGCCATTTGCCCCATCGAGCCTGCACCGACCACAATCCCACCCAGGCCCTACCCCTACATATTTACCCGCTAACCCCTCTATCTCAGGAAACTAAGGGGCAATTTTAGCGTGGCCAATCAACCTAACCCGAACGTCTTTGGGCTGAGGGAGGAAACTGGAGCACCCGGAGAAAACCCACACGGACACGAGGAGAATGTGCAAACTCAACACAGACAGTGATCCAAGCCAGGGATCGAACCCAGGTCCTTAGAGCTGTGAAGCAGCAATGCTAACCGCTGTGCTACCGTGGATGATATCGGGGTTGGGTTTGGTTGGATGTCTGGGACACTGGCGTCACTGTCATTTCATCAGACCCCATATAGGAGCAGAATTAGGCCATTCGGCCCATCAAGTCCGCCATTCGATCGCGGCTGATTGTTTTCTCAACCCCATCCTCCTGCCCCCCTCCCCCCCTCACGTTTTGAGGTGCAGAGATTAACTAGGTAGATAGTCAATATCTTTTCCCCAAAGGTAGGGGAGTCTAAAACTAGAGGGCAGAGGTTTAAGGTGAGAGGGGAGAGATACAGAAGGGTCCAGAGGGGCAATTTTTTCACCCAGAGGGTGGTGAGTGTCTGGAACGAGCTGCCAGAGGCAGTAGTAGAGGCGGGGACAATTTTATTTTTTTGAAAAGTGTTTAGACAGTTACATGGGTACGATGGGTATAGAGGGATATGGGGGCAAACACAGGCAATTGGGACTAGCTTAGGGGTTTAAAAAAAGGGTGGTATGGATAAGTTGGGCTGAAGGGCCTGTTTCCCTGCTGTAAACCTCTGACTTTATTCCCTCACCAATCAAGAAACTATCCACCTCGGTCTGAAAGACACTCAGTGACCCAGCCTCCTCTGGGGCAAAGAGTTCCACACATTCCCCACTCTCTGGGTGAAGAAATCCCTCCCCATCTCTGTTTTAAAGGACCGCCCCTTTACCCTGAGGCTGTGCCCTCTCTGGTTCCAGTTTTTCCCACTAGTGGAAACATCCTCTCCACGTCCACTCTATCCAGGGCCCTCACAGTATCCTGTAAGTTTCAATAAGATCCCCCCCCCCCCATTCCTTCTAAACTCCCAATGAGTACAGACCCAGAGTCCTCAACCCGTTCCTCACACCACAAGCTCTTCATTCCAGGGATCATTCTTGTGAGCCTCCTCTGGATCCTCTCCAGTGGCCCGGCACATCCTTCCTTAGATACAGGGCCCAAAACTGCTCCAAATGGGGTCTGACCCAGAGCCTTATCCAGCCCCAGAAGCCCATCCCTGCTAGGAGAGTGTCTGGGACATTGGGGGGCAATACTGCAATTGTACAGAGCGTTGGTGAGGCCACCCCTGGAGTATTGTGTGAGCAGTTTTGGGTCTCCTTATCAGAGGAAGGATGTTCCTCGCTATAGAGGGAGCACAGCGAGGGTTTACCAGGCTGATTCCTGGGATGGCAGGTCTGTCATATGAGGAGAGACTGAGTGGGTTAGGATTATATTCACTGGAGTTTAGAAGAGTGAGAGGGGGATCTGATAGAAACTTATAAAATTCACACAGGGTTAGATTCAGAAAGAATGTTCCCCATGGTGGGGGGAGTCCAGAACTAGGCGGGGGGGGTCATAGTTTGTGGATAAGGGGGTTAAACCCTTTTAGGACTGAGGGTGAGGGGAAATTTCTTCACCCAGAGGGTGGTGAATGTGTGGAATTCACTCCCACAGAAAGGAGTTGAGGCCAAAACGTGGTGAGATTTCCCAGAAGGAATTAGATATCGCTCTCGGGGCTAAAGGGATTGAGGGATATGGTGGGGGGGGATATCAGGATATTGGATTTGATCCTCAGCCGTGAATTTGTAATGAATGGCAGAGTAGGCTTGAAGGGCTGAATGGCCTCTTCCTGCTTCTAGCTTCTATGTTTTTCTGTCGTGGGACACCTGGGGGGGGGGGGGGGTTACTGCCCCCGCCGGGTGGGATGCTGGGGTTCACCGCCCTTTTCCCCCCCCTGGGGTGGGACACTGGGGGTTCACTGTCCTTTCCCCTCCCGAGGTGGGACACTGGGGTTCACTGCCCTTTTCCCTCCCGAGGTGGGACACTGGGGGTTCACTGTCCTTTCCCCTCCCGAGGTGGGACACTGGGGGTTCACTGTCCTTTCCCCTCCCGAGGTGGGACACTGGGGGTTCACTGTCCTTTTCCCCCCCCGGGGTGGGACACTGGGGTTCACTGCCCTTTTCCCTCCCGAGGTGGGACACTGGGGTTCACTGCCCTTTTCCCTCCCGAGGTGGGACACTGGGGGTTCACTGTCCTTACCCCCCCCCCCGGGGTGGGACACTGGGGGTTCACTGCTCTTTCCCCCTGGGTGCGAATCTCTTTGACGAGACGGGACCACACGAGGAGACTCTGGGTGACCGGCTAATGGATTGCGCTTTCTCTCTCTCTCTCTCTCTCTCTCTCTCAGGATATAAACAGCGCGATGGCCAACAGCACGGCCTCCAGCCAGCCCCCTGTCACCCTGCGGATCGTAATTCCAGCCAGTCAGTGTGGCTCGCTCATCGGGAAAGGAGGCTGCAAAATCAAGGAAATTCGGGAGGTGAGAACGACGCGGAGTTGCTCACGGTCGATTACAGACGCAAGCCCCCGCCCCCCCCCCCCCCCCGCCGTCTGCGTCTGTTCGCCTTGTCCCCCCCGATTGTGATCGGGGAAACATTTATTAGTCACTGTCATGAAGTTACTGTGAAAATCCCCTTAAGTCGCCCACACTACCGCGCCGGTTCAGGTTACACTGAGGGAGAATTTAGCACGGCGAGTAAAGTTTATTTATTAAAGATCAAAGAAAATTCCAGCTCAGGAACAGGCCCTTCGGCCCCTCCTGCACCCACCATGCTGCCCCCCCCCGTCTAAACTAAACCCCCCTACCCTTCCGGGGACCATATCCCTCTATTCCCATCCTATTCATGGATTTGTCCAGACTCCCCTTAAAACTCACTATCGTATCCGCTTCCACTCCCTCCCCCGGCAGCGAGTTCCAGGCACCCACCCCCCTCTGTGTAAAAAAAATCTGCCTCGTACATCTCCTTTAAACCTTGCCCCTCACACCTTAAACCTGTCCCCCCCTCCCAGTAATTGACTCTTCCACCCTCGGGGAGAAAGCTTCTGGCTATCCAAATGTGAGGTGATGCATTTTGGAAGGTCTAACACAGATGGGAATTGTACAGTAAATGGCAGAACCCTTAAGAGTATTGATAGGCAGAGGGATCTGGGTGTACAGGTACACAGGTCACTGAAAGTGGCAAAGCAGCTGGAGAAGGTGGTCAAGAAGGCACACGGCATGCTTGCCTTCATCGGCCGGGGCACTGAGTTTAAAAATTGGCAAGTCATGTTGCAGCTTAATAGAACCTTAGTGAGGCCGCACTTGGAATATAGTGTTCAATTCTGGGTCACCCACACTACCAGAAGGATGTGGAGGCTTTGGAGAGGGTTACAGAAAAGATTTACCAGGATGTTGCCCTGGTCTGGAGGGCATTAGCTGTGTGCAGAGGTTGGAGACTAAGAACATAAGAAATAGGAGCAGGAGTCGGCCATCTAGCCCTTCGAGCCTGCCCCGCCATTCAGTAAGATCATGGCTGATCTGAAGTGGATCAGTTCCACTTTCCCGCTTTCTCCCCTTAATTCTCCTGTCTATCAGAAACCGTGACTTAAGTATATTTAGCGAGGTAGCCTCCACCACCTCAACGGGCAGAGAATTCCAGAGATTCACCACCCTTTGAGTGAAGAAGTTCCTCCTCAACTCCGTTCTAAACTGCCGCCCCCTTATCTTGAGGCTGTGCCCTCTAGTCCTGCTGTCCTTTCTGAGTGGGAAGAACCTCTCTATCTCTACCCTATCCATCCCCTTCATTATCTTATACGTCTCTATAAGATCCCCCCTCATCCTTCTAAACTCCAACGAGTACAGACCCAGTCTCTCTTCATAGTCCAACCCCCTCATCTCCAGTATCAGCCTAGTGAACCTCCTCTGCACTCCCTCCAAGGCCAAAATATCCTTGCGCAAGTGCGGGGAGCAAAACTGCACACAGTACTCCAGCTGCAGCCTCACCAGTGCCCTGTACAGCTGCAGCAAGACCTCCCTGCTTTTATATTCTATCCCCCTCGCTATAAAGGCTATAGGGAAACTTGGTTTGTTCTCACTGGAGTGACGCAGGTTGAGGGGGAGACCTGATAGAAGTCTACAAGATTATGAGGGACAGAGTGGATAGTCAGAAGCTTCCCCCCCGCAGGGTGGAAGAGTCAATTACTTGGGGGGGGGGGGGGGGGAGCACAGGATTAAGGTGTGAGGGACAAGGTTTAAAGGAGATGTACGAGGCAGATTTTTTTACACAGAGGGGGGTGGGTGCCTGGAACTCGCTACCGGGGGGAGGGAGTGGAAGCGGATACGATAGTGAGTTTTAAGGGGAGTCTGGACAAATCCATGAATAGGATGGGAATAGAGGGATAGGGTCCCCGGAAGGGTAGGGGGTTTTAGTTCGGACGGGGGCGGAGGTGGTGCAGGCTTGGAGGGGCTGAAGGGTCTGTTCCTGTGCTGGAATTTTCTTTGTTTACTCTGTCCATGCTTCTCATAATCTTGTAGACTTCTATCAAGTCGCCCCTCAACCTCCATCATTTCACTGAGAACAAACCAACTTGTCACAAGTGAGGCTTACATTAACGCCGCAATGAAGTTACTGTGAAAATCCCCCTAGTCGCCCACACTCCAGCGCCTGTTGGGGTTACACTGAGGGAGAATTTAGCACAACCCAATGCACCCCTAACCAGCACGTCTTTCAGACTGTGGGAGGAAACCCACACAGACATGGAGAATGTGCAGACTCCACAGAGATAGTGACCCAAGCCAGGAATTGAACCCGGGTCCCTGGCGCTGTGAGGCAGCAGTGCTAACCCACTGTGTCACCGTGCCTTACACCGCTCCAGTAACAGCAGAGGACGCCAGTAACAGACACCCTGGTGCCGACAGCTTCCAGAGACTGTTGGAAACATCCTGTAGAGAAACAGGAATGAAATGCGGCGGGTGAGGGGTGGGTGTTGGTTGAGGGTGAGTGTCGGGCAGAGGATGTGGGGGGGGCGATAATCACGAGCAGCTCACTGTGTTCTGCGGGGTCTCTGACGCAGGCAGATATCCAGGGGAGTTTCTAACGCCTGTTTTTCTTGTTACCAGTCGACGGGAGCCCAGGTCCAGGTGGCGGGAGACATGCTGCCCAATTCGACGGAAAGAGCCATCACCATCGCTGGCACCCCGCCCTCCATCATCGAGTGTGCCAAGCAGATTTGTGTGGTCATTCTCGAGGTAGCTGGAGACCCCTGATGGAGATGTCTGTCTGTTTGTGTGTGTGAATATGCGTGCGCGAACGCGGATCTATGTGTACATGGGTCGGTGCGCATGCGGGTGTTTGCGTGGGTCGGTGCGCACGCGGGTGGGTGTTTGCGTGGGTCGGTGCGCACACGGGTGGGTGTTTGCGTGGGTCGGTGCGCACGCGGGTGGGTGTTTGCGTGGGTCGGTGCGCACGCGGGTGGGTGTTTGCGTGGGTCGGTGCGCACGCGGGTGGGTGTTTGCGTGGGTCGGTGCGCACGCGGGTGGGTGTTTGTGTGGGTCGGTGCGCACGCGGGTGGGTGTTTGTGTGGGTCTGTGCGCACGCGGGTGGGTGTTTGCGTGGGTCTGTGCGCACGCGGGTGGGTGTTTGCGTGGGTCTGTGCGCACGCGGGTGGATGTTTGCGTGGGTCTGTGCGCACGCGGGTGGGTGTTTGCGTGGGTCTGTGCGCACGCGGGTGGGTGTTTGCGTGGGTCTGCGCACGCGGGTGGGTGTTTGCGTGGGTCTGTGCGCACGCGGGTGGGTGTTTGCGTGGGTCTGTGCGCACGCGGGTGGGTGTTTGCGTGGGTGCTTCTGGGGTGTTTCTGCTCAGGGCAGTTCGTCGAAAGTGGTGGAGGAGCTGTCTCCAACCCCTGGCTCGGCGGGGGTGGGGGGAGATGGGATGGAGAAGGCGGGCAGGGTGGAGTGGAAGGGAGTAGGGAGGTGGGGGAGATAGATGAGGGGAGGGGTAGCTGGTGGGTGCTCCCTCTGGGGGTGGGGGGAGGGGGGTCGTGAGCTGGGAGGGGTGTTACCGCGTCCCGGTGCTACATCCTAGCGTTTCTCCTGTGAGGGGGTGGTGCTTGGGGTGGGATGTGGGGGGTGTGCTGGGCAGTCGGTGATAGTCCCATGTCTGAATTGCTTTCTCTTCTGTCTTTAAGCAGTCTTCCCCGAAAGGTATCACCGTCCCCTATCGTCCCAAACCCGTCTCTGCTCCCGTCATATTCGCAGGTGGACAGGTGAGTCTGAACCAGCTACAGTCTGTGCCCCCCCCCCCCCCCCGGTGGTTGTGTGTGTGTGTGTGCGTGCGCGCGCCGTGTCTGTGCTTTCCCCCGGTGTTTACCGAGTGTGTGTGTGTGTGCTGTGTCCGTGCTTTCCCCCGGTGTTTACCGTGTGTGTGTGTGCCGTGTCCATGCTTACCCCCGGTGTTTACCATGTGTGTGTGTGTGTGTGCCGTGTCCGTGCTTTCCCCCGGTGTTTACCATGTGTGTGTGTGTGCCGTGTCCGTGCTTTCCCCCGGTGTTTACCATGTGTGTGTGTGCCGTGTCCGTGCTTTCCCCCGGTGTTTACCATGTGTGTGTGTGTGCCGTGTCCGTGCTTTCCCCCGGTGTTTACCGTGTGTGTGTGCCATGTCCGTGTTTTCCCCTGGTGGTTGTGTCTGTGCCGTGTTGCCTGGTGAAGTGGTTGTGTTAGTGTGAACAGTATGTTGGGCTGCAGTATATCTGGAATTAGTGAGGGACAGAGAGAGTGTATGTGTTATTGACAGCTCCTGTTCTGTTTGTCTCACAGGCGTACACGATTCAAGGACAGTTTGCAATCCCGCATCCTGATGTGAGTTTCTCTTTCTCTGCTTTTTAAAACAACCTGTTGGTTGTTCAGCCTCCCTTTTGTCGAGCTTTTTAAATGTCTTTTGGTGCAGTGGGCGTTAGCCTTTCATGGTTTGGACCCGTGATTGCGACGTACGTGTGTGTTTGTGTGCGTGCGCGGGGGGGGGGGGGGTTGCATGCGTGTGTGGGTGTGCGCGTGCTGTGTGCAGGTCACGTGGCAGGGTGTGTGTGCATGTCGTAGGAGTCCGTGCGTATGCATCAGGCGTGTGTGTGTGGGGTGGGGGTGGGCGTGCGTGGGTTGGGTGCCTCTAAGTCACGCGTGTGTGCATGCGCATCGCGTGTGCCATGCGTGGGGATGGATGTGCACACGTCATGTGGAGTGGGTGCATGTGATCTGGATCAGGTGGCCATCTACACAGGCCCTCGTTCCCCCTGCCCCTCCGCACTCTTTCCCACTGCTGCCCCTCTGTGTGTCTCTCTCTTTCTGACCAGCCTGTTTTTGTTCTCTATCTGTCCCCCTGTTTCACTCTCTCTATCCCCCTCTCTCTCTCTCTCTCTCTCTCTCTCTCTCTCACTGACCAGCCTGTGTTTTGTTCTCTATCTGTCCCCTGTTTCACTCTCTCTATCCCCGTCTCCCCGCTCGCTCTCTCTCTCTCTCTCACAGACCAGCCTGTTTTGTTCTTTCTCTGTTCCCTGTTTCACTCTCTCTATCCCCTCTCCCCGCTCTCTCGCTCTCTCTCTCACTGACCAGCCTGTGTTTTGTTCTCTGTCCCACAGCTTACTAAGTTGCACCAACTGGCCATGCAGCAGACACCATTCACCCCCGTGGGGCAAACCAGCCCTGGATACTCAGGTGGGTAATTTGGAACGGTGCAGCAGCGGAGCTGGCTGTCCGACAGTCTGGACGGGAGCCTGGGGGTGGGGGGCGTGGGGGGACCGTCCGAGAGTCTGGACGGTGGGGAGGCGGGGGGGACTGTCTGAGAGTCTGGATGGTGGGGAGGCGGGGGGACTGTCTGAGAGTCTGGACGGTGGGGAGGCGGGGGGACTGTCTGAGAGTCTGGACGGTGGGGAGGCGGGGGGACTGTCTGAGAGTCTGGACGGTGGGGAGGCGGGGGACTGTCTGAGAGTCTGGACGGTGGGGAGGCGGGGGGACTGTCTGAGAGTCTGGACGGTGGGGAGGGGGGACTGTCTGAGAGTCTGGACGGTGGGGAGCGGGGGGGAAACCGTCCGAGAGTCTGGACGGGAGCGGGGGACTGTCTGAGAGTCTGGACGGTGGGGAGGCGGGGGACTGTCTGAGAGTCTGGACGGTGGGGAGGGGGGGGTCTGTCCGAGAGTCTGGACAGTGGGAGGCGGGGGGACTGTCTGAGAGTCTGGACGGTGGGGAGGGGGGGGTCTGTCCGAGAGTCTGGACGGAGCATCTGTGTGTATTGGAGGGGTGGGGGAGTGATAGATATTGTGTTTGATTTTTCTGGGAGGGGGTCGATAGGAGACAGAGTAATCGATATTACCTTGTGTGTTTCTTCCCGAACAGGTTTAGATTCCTCGCAAACCAGTTCCCACGAAATCGCCATCCCAAATGACGTGAGTGTTTGCAGTCTGGCTGAACGGAAGTCGCTCGCTCCTTCCACCTAAACTGGAAGGAGGGGGGATTGCGGGACGCGGGGAGAGAGAGTGGGGTTCCTGTCCTGTAGCCCTGAGAGGGGATGGGGTGAGCGGGGTAATGTGGAGGTCCTGTCCCGTATCCCTGAATGTTCTGGGCCGCGTTTCCCATCTTGTAAAGTGAGGTTTTTTATTAGCGTCACAAGTCAGGCTTACGTTAACGCTGCAATGAAGTTACTGTGAAAATCCCCCCAGTCGCCCACACTCCTGTTGGGGTTACACTGAGGGAGAATTTAGCACGGCCCAATGCACCCCTAACCAGCACGCCTTTCAGACTGTGGGAGGAAACCGGAGCACCCGGAGGAAACCCATGCAGTCACGGGGGGAACATGCAGACTCCACACAGACAGTGACCTGAGCCCCGGGGAATCGAACCCAGGTCCCTGACACTGAGGCAGCAGCGCTAACCCACTGTGTCACCGTGCTGCCGGGGAATCGAACCCGGGTCCCTGGCGCTGTGAGGCAGCAGCGCTAACCCACTGTGTCACCGTGCTGCCGGGGAATCGAACCCGGGTCCCTGGTGCCGTGAAGACAGCAGCGCTAACCCACTGTGTCACCGTGCTGCCGGGAATCGAACCCGGGTCCCTGGCGCCGTGAGACAGCAGCGCTAACCCACTGTGTCACCATGCTGCCGGGGAATCGAACCCGGGTCCCTGGCGCCGTGAGGCAGCAGCGCCAACACACTGCCACAGTGCTGCCTAACTGGGGCGGGCGTGGAAGGAAAATCTCAGGCAGAAGAGGCCCTTTGACCCATCGTGTTCTCACTGACACATGAGAAACCCTGATCTTCCACCTAATCCCCTCTCCCCAGCCCTGGGCCCGTATCCCTGAATGTTCTGACGTGCCGAGTGTTCATCCAGATACTTTTTAAAGGATGTGAGGCGTCCCGTCTCCACCCCCCTCCCAGGCAGCGCATTCCAGACCCTCACCACCCTCTGGGTAAAACAGCTTCTTCTCAAATCCCCCCCCAATCCTCCACCCCCTCACCTTGACCCCCTGTCCCCCCCCCCCGTCTCTGACCCTTCAACCCAGGGGAACAGCTGCTCCTTGTCCACTCTGTCCGTGACCCCCATAATCTTGGACACCTCGATCAGGTCCCCCCTCCCCCCACCCCCACCTCAGTCTTCTCTGCTCCCAACGTAACACAACCCAATCCCTTACCCAACCTCTCTCCATAACTTCAATGCTCCGTCCCCCAGGCAGCATCCTGGTGGATCTCCTCTGCACCCCCTCAGTCACATCCTTCCTGTAATGGGCGACCGGAACTGCACCCAGTGCTCTGGCTGTGACCTCACCAAAGTTCGACACAACCCCCAACACCACCTCCCTGCTTTTGGAATCTGTGCCTTGATGGATAAAGGCTAGGGTCCCATCTGCCCTTCCTCACCACCGTAATAGTTATTATCTCAATGCAAAACGGATTCACGATGTATCTGGGTAGAGGGATCTGGGCATCCTTGTTCATAAATTGCAAAAAGTTGATATGTATTTTATAGGATGTTGGTGAGACCATACCTGGAGAATTGTGTCCAGAGTAACGTCTTCTGTCCCCCTACACCCCCTCCCTATCTCTGTAACCTCCTACACCCCTCCCTATCTCTGTAACCACTTACAGACCCCCTACACCCACTCCCTATCTCTGTAACCTTCTCCAGTCCCCCTACACCCCCTCCCTCGCTCTGGAAAACAGTCGAGGGGCGTTGTTGCAATTGTACAGGGTGTTGGTGAGGCCACACCTGGAGAATGGGTGTCCAGTTTTAGTCTCCTTATCTGAGGAAGGATGTGTTGTCATTGGAGGCAGTTCGGAGGGAGGGTCACCAGCCTGAGTCCGGGGATGGAAGGGTTGATGTACGAGGAGGGATTAGGGATTGAAGAGTCGGGGCTTGTACTGACTGGAGTTTCGAAGATTGAGGGGGGGGGATCTGATGGAGGGATATAAAAATACTAAAAGAGATCGATGGAGTAAATGTAGACCCAATGTTTCCCCTTGTGGGACAATAGAACATAGAGAAACTACAGCACAAACAGGCCCTTCAGCCCACAAGTTGCCCCGATGATATCCCTACCTACCAGGCCTATCTATGACCCTCAATCCCATTAAAACCCATTTACTCATCCAGAAGTCTCTTAAAAGACCCCAGCGAGTTCGCCTCCACCACCACCACTGATTCCACTCACTCGCTACCCTCTGAGTGAAGAACTTACCCCCTGACATCTCCTCTGTACTTGCTCCCCAGCACCTTAAACCCGTGTCCTCTCGTAGCGACCATTTCAGCCCTGGGAAATAGCCTCCGAGAATCCACCCTATCTATTCCTCTCAACGTCTTATAAACCTCTATCAGGTCGCCCTCTCAACCTCCGTCTCTCCAGGGAGAAGAGACCGAGCTCCCTCAACCTATCCTCATAAGGCATGCCTCCCAATCCAGGCAACATCCTTGTAAATCTCCTCTGCACCCTCTCAATAGCTTCCACACCCTTCCTGTAGTGAGGCGACCAGAACTGCGCACAATACTCCAAGTGGGGTCTGACAAGGGTCTTATAAAGTTGCAACATTACCTCCCGACTCCTAAACTCAATCCCTCGATTAATGAAGGCCAGTACACCATATGCCTTCTTGACCACATCCTCCACCTGCGAGGCCGATTTAAGAGTCCTTAAATCGAGAACAAGAGGTGACGGGGAGAGGTTGAGAGGCAGTAGATTTAACTCTTGAGATGAGGAAGAACTACTTCTGGGTGGGGGTGAATTTGTGGAGCTCGCTGTCCCTGTAGCGCAGGGAGAGTCTGAGTCAATGAATGGGTTTCTGATGGGAAACAGGAGATGGGGAAGAGATGGGGAGGGGGATTGGAGACCAGGGAGAGATCAGCCAGGATCTGAGTGAGGGGCGGAGCGGAGAGGACTCGAAGGGTTGGATTCGCCAACTTCTGCTCCTAATTCTTCCGTTCTTCCATCTTCTGAGATCTATGGACAAACATGTCAAGGTCCCTTTGTCCCTCAGAAATACCTATCTGTTTAATTGTTCCTTCCCAACGTGTATCTGTAGGGCCTTGGTGAGGCCACACCTGGAGTATTGTGTGCGCAGTTTTGGGTCTCCTTATCTGAGGAAGGATGTTCCTCGCTATAGAGGGAGCACAGCGAGGGTTTACCAGGCTGATTCCTGGGACGGCAGGTCTGTCATATGAGGAGAGACTGAGTGGGTTAGGATTATATTCACTGGGGTTTAGAAGAGTGAGAGGGGGACCTGATAGAAACTTATAAAATTCACACAGGGTTAGATTCAGAAAGAGTGTTCCCCATGGTGGGGGGAGTCATAGTTTGAGGAGAAATTTCTTCACCCGGGGGTGGTGAATGTGTGGAATTAACTCCCACAGAAAGTAGTTAAGGCCAAAACGTTGTGTGATTTCCCAGAAGAAATCAGAGAAAGTTCTTGGGGCTAAAAGGATTGAGGGATTTGGAGGCGGGGAGAGATCAGGAATTTGATACTCAGCTGTAAATTCATAATGCTCGAAAGGCTGAATGGTCTCCTCCTCCTAGTTTCAATGTTGCGATACCTCACACACTATTCCGGGTTAGATTTTATCTGTCCAATCTCCACGTAGGCCAGGACACTCGATGTTAACCCCCTCTCCCTTCTCTCTCCCCCCGCCCCCCTCCCTCTGCAGCTGATTGGGTGTATCATTGGGCGACAGGGCAGTAAGATTAACGAGATCCGGCAGATGTCCGGGGCGCAGATAAAGATCTCCAACCCCACCGAGGGGTCGACTGATCGTCAGATCACCATCACCGGATCCCCGGCCAATATCAGCCTCGCCCAGTATCTCATCAACGCCAGGTAAGCAGGTGCTGGAAGGTTCTTCCTAAACGGCGGGGTTCGGGGGTGGTGAGGAGGCAGGGGAATCTGAGACTGACTATTCCCAGTGACCGGGCCCCTGATGCCATCAAAATTGGCCTCGCCCCAATTTCAAAGTTTAACCTTTGGGCCAGAACTACCATTCTCCATAGCTTTCTTCAAACGAGTGGAATGAGGGTCACTGGTCCCAAAGTGACCCCTCACTAACGTTTCTCTCACCTGCCCTTCCTTATTTCCCCAAGAGGAGTCGGGTTTTGCCCCCTCTCTGGTTGGACCATCCGCGTATTGAGTAAGAAATTCCTCCTGGACGCACTCAACAAATTTCTCTCCGTCCAACCCTCTGATTGGTATCTGTTGGTAACAGCTGTTCCCGTCAATTTTGGGAAAGTTAAGGTCTCCCGACTGTTACTGCCCTATTTTTCTTGGAGCTATCTGTAATCTTCCTTACACGTCTGCTCCTCAATTTCCCGCCAACTGTTGAGAGAGGCCTGCAGTACAACCCCGGTCAAAGTGATTTCCCCCTTCTTATTTCTGAGTACAACTCGTATAAACTGGGGCGAACCCTCGGATACTGCGTTCGTGCGTGTGCACGCACGTGGTCGCGTGTGTGTCCATGAGCGCACGCGGTCGCGTGTGTGTCCATGAGCGCACGCGGTCGCGTGTGTGTCCATGAGCGCACGCGGTCGCGTGTGTGTCCATGAGCGCACGCGGTCGCGTGTGTGTCCATGAGCGCACGCGGTCGCGTGTGTGTCCATGAGCGCACGCGGTCGCGTGTGTGTCCATGAGCGCACGCGGTCTCGCGTCTGCGTGCGTGCACGCATTCGAGCGTGCGCTCGCGCACTGTTCTGCATGCTTGCGCACGATTGTGTGTGTACGTGCAGTCGTGGGCGAGTAAACACGTGCAAATACGTGACCATGCGCGCCCATGTGCATGGTTCTCTGTGTTTGCACGCGATCGTGTGCATGTGCACGCACGGTCATGTGTGCGCGCCTGCACATTGTCATTTGTGTGCACGCGTGCATGGTCGTGTGTGGGCGTCTTGCGTGCTTGCACGAGGTCATGTGTGCACATGCGCGCGTGTGGTTGTGTGTGCGCGCTGGCTTGCACGCCTGTGCACGCAGTCCTGTGTGTGCGTGCGCAGTAATGTATGTGTGCGCAGCCACGTAATTGCCTCTGCGCGTATGCTCACGCAATTGGTCGTGTGTGTGATCATGTGTGTGTGTGTGTGTGTGTACGCGTTGTAATTTTTGCGTCTCTCTGAACGTGAACCTGTTTTATTGGTTCCTGTGTTTTGCCTTAATCGAATATTCCCAACCCACCCTTTCCTTTCTCCTCTCTCTCTCTCTCTCTCTCCGCAGTCTGGAAAGTGCTAAATCCAGCCAGAAAACCTCAGTTGTGGTCCCAGACCTTGACGTGAACCTCTCCGAACCCACCGCCCTGCCCTCTGCTCCCGCCTCGACCCCTGACCTGGCCGGGGGGCTGACCGGCTCCCTCTCCAACACCCCTTACGTCTCCAGTCTGATGGGCGGGGAACCCGTCCCCTTGCTTGCTCTGAGCGTGGCATCTTCCAAGGGGACGGTGGCCGGAGCGTCTGAGAAAGTGGCTTCGACTAGCCAGTTAAAGAAAGCAGAAAAACAACGTTTCTCCCCCTAT
>NW_027650649.1:45000-55271 GCF_965287045.1 Carcharhinus amblyrhynchos
GTCATGTTCTATAAAGCTGCAACCTTAGTGAGGCCGCACTTGGAATATAGTGTTCGATTCTGGGTCACCCACACTACCAGAAGGATGTGGAGGCTTTGGAGAGGGTTACAGAAAAGATTTACCAGGATGTTGCCCCTGGTTTGGAGGGGCATTAGCTATGAGGAGAGATTGGAGAAACTTGGTTTGTTCCCACTGGAGCGACGGAGGGTTGAGGGGGAGACCTGATAGAAGTCTACAACATTATGAGGGGCAGAGTGGATAGTCAGAAGCTTTTCCCCCCCCAGAGTGGAAGAGTCCGAGGATTGTGATTGGATATCAGTCAGTCCCCGTGTGTATGTGTGTGTGGTGCAGGTACACCCACGGCGCTGTTAGGGAGGGAGTTCCAGGATTGTGATTGGACATCAGTCAGTCCCCGCGTGTGTGGTGTAGGTACAACCACGGCGCTGTTCGGGAGGGAGTTCCAGGATTGTGATTGGACATCAGTCAGTCCCCGTGTGTGTGGTGTAGGTACAACCACGGCGCTGTTAGGGAGGGAGTTCCAGGATTTCCGGGAGGGGGGAAGAGGTGAAATCCCAGAGGGTTTATCGCTAGACTTTTAACCCAGAAACTCAGCTAATGTTCTGGGGTCCTGGGTTCGAATCCCGCCCACGGAGATGGTGGGGATTTGAATTCAATAAAAAATATCTGGGATTAAGAATCTACTGATGACCCCATTGTGGGGAAAACCCATCTAGGTGACTAATGTTCCCTTTCGGGGAGGAAATCTGCCGTCCTTACCCCAGCCTGGCCTACATGTGACTCCAGAACCACAGCCAATGTGGTCAACTCTCAACTGTCCCTCCAAGGGGCAACAAGGCATGGGCAATAAATCTGGGTAGGATTGACCTGGCCGTCTGCTCCCCAGGTCTGGGCGTCTGTCTGCTCCCCAGGTCTGGGCGTCCAGTCTGTGGTTCAGTGAGACTGACTAATCTTGAGTGTCCATCTGGCGGTCAGTGTTTGGGGGACAGGGACTGAGTGTCCATCAGTGGGTCTGGGGGTGTGGGACGGTCACTGAATATTAATCGGATCCTGGACTGAGAGCATTGGACACCCCGAATGGAAGAAGCTGGCAGCTTAATCCAGGCGACAGTACAGCTGTGTGTGGGGGTGTGTGTGTGTGTTAGAGTCATAAGGTTTATAGCAGGGAAACAGGCCCTTCTGTCCATCTTGTCCATGCTGCCCCCTTTTTAACCTCTAAGATAATCCCAATTTCCCGTGTTTGCCCCCATATCCCTCTATACCCATCGTACCCATGTAACTGTCTAAACACTTTTTAAAAGACAAAATTGTCCCCGCCTCTACTACTGCCTCTGGCAGCTCGTTCCAGACACTCACCACCCTCTGGGTGAAAAAATTGCCCCCTCTGGACCCTTTTGTATCTCTCCCCTCTCACCTTAAACCTGTGCCCTCTAGTTTTAGACTCCCCTACCTTTGGGAAAAGATATTGACTATCTAGCTGATCTGTGCCCCTCATTATTTTATAGACCTCTATAAGATCACCCCTCAGCCTCCTACACTCCAGAGAAAAAAGTCCCAGTCTATCCCAGCCTCTCCTTATAACTCAATCCATCAAAAGTCCCGGTAACATCCTAGTAAATCTTCTCTGCGCTCTTTCTAGTTTAATAATATCCTTTCTATAATAGGGTGACCAGAACTGTACACAGTATTCCAAGTGTGGCCTTACCAACGTCTTGTACAACTTCAACAAGACGTCCCAACTCCTGTATTCAATGTTCTGACCGATGAAACCAAGCATGCCGACTGCCTTCTTCACCACTCTGTCCACCTGTGACTCCACTTTCAAGGAGCGGTGAACCTGTCCCTCGAGATCTCTCTGTTCTGTAACTCTCCCCAACACCCTACCATTAATTGAGTAAGTCCTGCCCTGGTTCGATCGACCAAAATGCCTCACCTCACGTTTATCTAAACTAAACTGCATCTGCCATTGATCAGCCCACTGGCCCAACTGACCAAGATCCCGTTGCAATTGGAGATAACTTTCTTCACTGTCCACCGTGCCACCAATCTTGGTGTCATCTCCAAACTTACTAACCGTGTCCCCTATATTCTCATCCAAATCATTAATATCAATGATAAATAACAGTGGGCCCAGCACTGATCCCTGAGGCTGGTCACAGGCCTCCAGTTTGAAAGACAATTCTCTACAACCCCCCTCAGAAGCCAATTTTGTCTCCATTTAGATCCCTCGCCCTGGATCCCGTGAGATTTAACCTTATGCAACAACCAACCATGCGGTACCTTGTCAAAGGCCTTATTAAAGTCCACGTAGACAACATCAACTGCACTGCCCTCGTCTACCTTCTTGGTCACCCCTTCAAAAAACTCAATCAGATTTGTGAGAGATGATTTTCCACTCACACAGCCATGCTGACAGTCCCTAATCAGTCATAGAACATAAGAACATAAGAAATAGGAGCAGGAGTAGGCCACCTGGCCCTTCGAGCCTGCCCCGCCATTCAATAAGATCATGGCTGATCTGTCGTGGCTCAGTTCCACTTTCCCGCCCTCTCCCCATAACCCTTAATCCCCTCTCTTATCAAAAACCCATCAACCCGCTTCTTAAAAATATTTAGCGAGGCAGCCTCCACCACTTCAACGGGCAGAGAATTCCAGAGATTCACCACCCTTTGAGTGAAGAAGTTCCTCCTCAACTCCATTCTAAACCGCCCCCCCTTTATCTTGAGGCTGTGCCCCCTAGTCCTACTGTCTTTTTTGAGCGGGAAGAGTCTCTCCACCTCTATCCTATCCATCCCATTCATCATCTTATACGTCTCAATGAGATCTCCCCTCATTCTTCTAAACTCTAACGAGTACAAGCCTAGTTTATTCAGCCTCTCCTCATAGCTCAACCCCCTCAACTCCGGTATCAGCCTAGTAAACCTCCTCTGCACTCCCTCCAAGGCCAAAATATCCTTGCGCAGGTGCGGCGCCCAAAACTGCACACAGTACTCCAGCTGCGGCCTCACCAATGCCCTATACAGCTGCAGCAAGACCTCCCTACTTTTATATTCAATCCCCCTCGCGATGAAGGCCAGCATCCCATTCGCCTTCCTGACCACCTGCTGCACCTGCAAGCTGGGTTTTTGCGACTCATGCACAAGGACCCCGAGGTCCCTCTGCACCGTCGCCTGCTGCAGTTTTCCTTGTGTCTCTAAATGCCTGTGGATCCTATCTCTCAAAATACCTTCTTACAATTTACCCACCACCGATGTGAGGCTCTCCGGCCCCCAGGCTTTTCCCTGGAGCCCTTTTTAAACAAATCCACAACATTTCCCACTCTCCGATCTTCAGGCACCTCACCCGTGACGATCGAAGATTCAAATATCTCGGCTGGAGGACCCGCAATTTCCTCCCGAGCCTCCCACAGTGTCCCAGGATACACTTCATCAGGTCTCGGGGATTTATCTATCTGGGTGCGCTTTAAGGCTTCCAGCACCACCTCCTCTGTAATATGTACACTCCTCAAGACATCACTGTCTCTCTCCCCAAGTTCCCGAACATCCCTGCCTTTCTCAACAGTAAATACTGAGAAATATTTCTTCAGGATCTCACCCATCTCTTGTGGATCCACACACAGATGACCTTGTTGGTCCTTAAGAGGCCCGACTCTCTCCCCTGTTACTCTTTAGCCCTTTCTGTATTTGTAGAAGCTCTTTTGGATTCTCCTTTGCCTTCCCTGACAAAGCAATCTCTGTTCCTACATCCCCCGATACTCTTCAAGGGATTGACTTGGTCCCAGCTGCCTGTGCATGTCATGTGCCTCTTTCTTCTTCTTGACCAGGGCCTCACTATCCCGAGCCATCCAGGGTTCCCGGCTTCTGCCAGCCGTGCCCTTCACTGTCAGAGGAACGTGCTTACCCTGAACCCTGGTTAACACACTTCTCAAAGCCTCCCACTTAGCAGACGTCCCTTTTGCCTTCCCGCAGAGTCCCCCAATTAACTGTTGGAAGTTCCTGCCTGACGCCGTCAAAATTGGCCTTTGCCCCAAATTTTGAATTTTAGCTCGTGTGGCCTGGACCGATCATTCCCCCATCACCATCTCCAAACTAATGCAATGATGGTCACAGCCCTGGTGTGTGTGCGTGCATTTGTGTGTGCGCGCGCGCGTGCGCGCACGTTTGTCTGTGCGTGTGCGTAGTCGTGTACGCGGATGTGTGCGTGCACGGTTGGGTGTATATATGTGAGCGCGCGTGCATTTGTGTGCGTGACGCGCGGTTGTCTGCGTGCCCGTGCGGCTGTGTATGTACACGTGTTTGTGTGTGCGCGCGCGCGCCAGGGAGTGCGCGCATGGCTGTGTGTGTGTGTGTGTGTGTGTGTACGCGTTGTAATTTTTGCGTCTCTCTGAACGTGAACCTGTTTTATTGGTTCCTGTGTTTTGCCTTAATCGAATATTCCCAACCCACCCTTTCCTTTCTCCTCTCTCTCTCTCTCTCTCTCCGCAGTCTGGAAAGTGCTAAATCCAGCCAGAAAACCTCAGTTGTGGTCCCAGACCTTGACGTGAACCTCTCCGAACCCACCGCCCTGCCCTCTGCTCCCGCCTCGACCCCTGACCTGGCCGGGGGGCTGACCGGCTCCCTCTCCAACACCCCTTACGTCTCCAGTCTGATGGGCGGGGAACCCGTCCCCTTGCTTGCTCTGAGCGTGGCATCTTCCAAGGGGACGGTGGCCGGAGCGTCTGAGAAAGTGGCTTCGACTAGCCAGTTAAAGAAAGCAGAAAAACAACGTTTCTCCCCCTATTGAGGGACAGATTTCCAGGGGGGAGGGGGGGGTCTTCATCTCAAAAAAAAGCCAAAGCTTTCTGCGAAAATGCTTTTTTTTTAAATGCGATGAAAGAGGAACGGGGAAATAAAGAATAAAATAAAAGTTAAATGTGGATTTAATTCCAGCGACTTGGTTTTTAGTCCCAGTGTTAAGTCTGGCCATTTCCTTTTAGCCGTGAAGTGCTTCCTCTTTCAGTTCTCTCTTCCCCACCCCCCCCCCAGTGTGAACGCACGTGATTTTTAACATTTCCTGCTGTAGTTATTCCCGTCTCGATCCCCCTCTCCCTCTCCCGGCTCCCGGAAAGTTCCCGCCGTGTCTTAACGGAGATGTTATTGTCTTAGCGGCAACTGGGATTCAGTTCCCCCCCTCGCGATTTCCTCCGCCCCCCCCCACCCCAAATTCCCCGTCGTGATTCACCCCCCCCCCGCAATAGCCAGCCCCAAATCCCCCCTCGCAGAATCCCACCTCGCGATTTCCACCCCCCCCCCCAAATTCCCTGTCACGATTCCCCCCTCGCGATTCCCTCCCACCTGCCGCCCCCCCACACCCCCTGCGATTTCCCCATCCCGCTGACACCCCCTGGCTGAGACCCCTCTCTCCTCCCCACCCACCCACCTCTCCTCCCCCTCTCCCTCCACCACCTCCCCATGTTCTGTTCGCTGTGTTCAGATCAAACCCTCGCATTCTGTCAGCGAGCGGTTTTTGTTTGGTAAATTCATACAGGACACCGTTGATGTATTAGAAAAAAACTCTCCTTGTAATCTCTCTCTCTGTGTGTCTCTCTCTGTGTGTCTCTCTCTGTGTGTCTCTCTCTGTGTGTCTCTCTCTGTGTGTCTCTCTCTGTGTGTCTCTCTCTGTGTGTCTCTCTCTGTGTGTCTCTCTCTGTGTGTCTCTCTCTGTGTGTGTCTCTCTCTCTCTCTGTGTCTGTCTCTCTCTCTCTGTGTCTGTCTCTCTCTCTCTGTGTCTCTCTCTCTCTCTGTCTGTCTCTCTCTGTCTGTCTCTCTCTCTCTCTGTCTGTCTCTCTCTCTCTCTCTGTCTGTCTCTCTCTCTCTCTCTGTGTCTGTCTCTCTCTCTCTCTGTCTGTCTCTCTCTGTCTCTGTCTGTCTCTCTGGGACACAGCTGGTTATCACTGGATGATGTTTAATCTCTCCACACCCCGTTATTCAGACAAACTTTTTCTCTCCTTTTCCATTCTCTCTGTTCCAGGTTTTCCTCCGTGGCTTCGGAACTGGGAGGCCAGTAAAAAATCCCAAAACCCCCACACACCTTATTCCGTGGATAAGCTCTCCCCCATCCCCCGTCCCTGCTCCCCTCTGCCCCCGCCCTCCTCTCCCCCGTCCCCCTCTCCCTCTCTCTTCCGCTCCCCTCTCCCCCATACCCGCCCCTCTCTCCCTCTCCCCCGCCATCCCCCCCGCCCCCTCGATAAATCATGAAGATTCAATTCTGCAAATTTCCTTTGGACGATATCGGGAAATGTTCTCCAGCTTCCCCAACCACCCCCCATTCTTCCCCAAAACCCACCCCCCTCTCCCCCTGCCAATCTACCTTCTAAACCCACCCCCCTCTCCCCCTGCCAATCTACCTTCTAAACCCACCCCTCTCCCCCCGCCAATCTACCCCCAAAACCCACCCCCCTCTCCCCCCGCCAATCTACCCCCAAAACCCACCCCCTCTCCCCCCCGCCAATCTACCCCCAAAACCCACCCCCCTCTCCCCCCGCCAATCTCCCCGCCCCCCCGACTCTCTCTTTTCCATCAACAGCTCTTTGATGTTTCTTATTCCGACAAGGCCCACCCAACCCCTCCCCCCGCCACGATGCTAACGGAATTACGGTGGTGGGGGGCGATGCAGTCATTTTTGTGTCGGGGTGGGGTGGGGGTTGGTAGGGAATGTTTATTTTAGAGTCACAAAATTACGGGCTTTGCCATTGACACCACAATGAAATTACTGTGAAAATCCCCCTAGTCGCCCACACTCCTGTTCGGGGTTACACTGAGGGGTAATTTAGCACAGCCCAATCCACCCTAACCAGCACGTCTTTCAGAATCTGGGAGGAAACTGGAGCACCCGGAGGAAACCCATGCAGACACGGGGAGAATGTGCAGACTCCACACAGACAGTGACCCGAGCCCCGGGGAATCGAACCCGGGTCCCTGGCGCCGTGAGGCAGCGGCGCTAACCCACTGTGTCGCCGTGCTGCCGGGAATCAAACCCGGGTCCCTGGCGCCGTGAGACAGCAGCACTAACCCACTGTGTCACCGTGCCCCCGGGGAATCGAACCCGGGTCCCTGGTGCCGTGAGGCAGCGGCGCTAACCCACTGTGTCACCGTGCTGCCGGGGAATCAAACCCGGGTCCCTGGCGCCGTGAGACAGCAGCACTAACCCACTGTGTCACCGTGCCCCCGGGGAATCGAACCCGGGTCCCTGGTGCCGTGAGGCAGCGGCGCTAACCCACTGTGTCACCGTGCTGCCGGGGAATCAAACCCGGGTCCCTGGCGCCGTGAGGCAGCGGCGCTAACCCACTGTGTCACCGTGCCCACGGGGAATCGAACCCGGGTCCCTGGTGCCGTGAGGCAGCGGCGCTAACCCACTGTGTCACCGTGCTGCCGGGGAATCAAACCCGGGTCCCTGGTGCCGTGAGGCAGCGGCGCTAACCCACTGTGTCACCGTGCCCACGGGGAATCGAACCCGGGTCCCTGGTGCCGTGAGGCAGCGGCGCTAACCCACTGTGTCACCGTGCTGCCGGGGAATCGAACCCGGGTCCCTGGCGCTGTGAGGCAGCGGCGCTAACCCACTGTGTCACCGTGCTGCCGGGGAATCGAACCCGGGTCCCTGGCGCTGTGAGACAGCAGCACTAACCAGGGCGTGGCCTGAGCTATGATTTGATTTGTTATTGCTGTATGTATTAGGGTACAGTGAAAAGTATTGAGTCCTGGGTGAACTGGGCCAAACAGGGGGCGGGGGTATGTTGGCTCGAGGGATGGGGGAGAGGGGTGGAACATGCAGTCGTTCTTCATTTTATTCTGGTTCAGGGGGCTGTGTGAACGTCACTGGGATAGACCAATGTTTGTCGTCCCCTCTGGTGGGGGAGTCACCTCAAACCCCTCACAATCCCTGTGTGTGTGGTGTAGGTACACCCACGGCGCTGTTAGGGAGGGAGTTCCAGGATTTCCGGGAGGGGGGAGAGGTGAAGTCCCAGAGGGTTTATTGCTGGATTTTTAATCCAGAAATTCAGCTAATGTTCTGGGGTCCTGGGTTCGAATCCCGCCCACGGTGGGGATCTGAATTCAATAAAAAATATCTGGGATTAGGAATCTACTGATGACCCCATTGTGGGGAAAACCCATCTGGGTGACTAATGTTCCCTTTTGGGGAGGAAATCTGCCATCCTTACCCCGGCCTGGCCTACATGTGACCCAGAACCACAGCCAATGTGTTTGACTATATTGGAATGAGATGGAGAATCTGGTGAACTGGCGCAGCAACAATAATCTCTCCCTCAGTGTCAACAAAACGAAGGAGATTCTCGTCAACTTCAGGTAGCGTAAAGGAGAACATTCCCCCTCTCTTCAACAACAGGGATGGAGTAAGAAGGGATGAGAGAGCTTTCAATTTTTAGGTGTCCAGATCACCAACACCCTGTCCTGGTCCCCCACCGCCACACTGATACTATAGTTAAGAAAGCCCCACCAACGCCTCTACTTTCTCAGGAGACTAAGGAAATTTGGCATGTCCGCTACGGACTCTCACCAACTTTTTACAGATGCCCCCCATAGAAAGCATCCTTTCCGGGTGTATCCCAGCTTGGTCTGGGCTCCTGCTCTGACCAAGACCGCAAGGAACTACAAAGGGGTTGTGTGTGTGTGTGTGTGTGAGAACGTAGCCCAATCCCATCACGCAAACCAGCCTCCCATCCATTGACTCCGTCAACACTTCCCGCTGCCTCGGGGAGGGGAAAAGCAGCCGGTATAATCAAGGACCCCCCTCCCCACACACCCCGGACATTCTCTCTTCCACCTTCTTCCGTCGGGGGAAAAAGGTACAAAAGTCTGAGGTCCCGTACCGACCGACTCAAGAACAGCTTCTTCCCTGCTGCTGTCAGACTTTTGAATGGACCTCCCTCGCGTTAAGCTGATCTTTCTCTACACCCTCGCTGTGACTGTAACACTACATTCTGCACCCTCTCTCCTTCTCTATGAACAGTATGCTTTGTCTGTACAGTGCGCGAGAAACAATACTTTTCACCGTATCCCAATACACGTGACAATAATAAATCGAATCAGAGAGTCTGAACTGCCCTCCAAGGGGCAGTGAGGAATGTGTAATAACTGCTCAGCGCAGTCAGTGACACTCCTGTCCCACAGATTTTAATAAAACAAAAACTTCTGACTCCAGCCACAGTGAAGGAACCGTCCCTCCCTCTCTCTCCCCTTTCCCTTTCTTTTCCCCCGCCCCCCATTTCCCTGGCCGTCCCTCCCCACGATTCGCCATCCCTCTCCTTCCATCCCCTCCCTCTTCCACTCTCTCCTCCTCCCTCATAAGAAATAGGAGCAGGAGTCGGCCATCTAGCCCCTCGAGCCTGCCCCGCCATTCAATAAGATCGTGGCTGATCTGAAGTGGATCAGTTCCACGTTCCCGCTCTCTCCCCTTAATTCCCCTGTCTATCAGAAACCTATCTACCCGTGACTTCAATATATTTCCCTCCCCCTCCCCTTTCTCCCCTCCCCTCAACCTCCTCTCTCTCTTCCACTCTCTCCTCCTCCCTCACCCCCTCCCTTCTGCGCCCTCCCCTCACCCCACTCCTCCCGTCCCTCCCCTCCTCAGCCCCACCCTCTTCCCCTTCCCTCCCCTTTCTCCCCCTCCACCCTTCCCTCTCCCCCTCAGCCCCACCCTCTCCCTGTCCTACTTCCCTCCTCCTCCCACCTCCTCCTCCTCCTTCCCTCCTCCTCCCACCCCCTCCCTCCTCCTCCCACCCCCCTCCCTCCTCCTCCTACCTCCCCCTCCTCCTTCCCTCCTCCTCCCACCCCCTCCCTCCTCCTCCCTCCCCCCTCCTCCTCCTCCCCCTTCCCCTCCTCCTCCTCCTTCCCTTCCTCCTCCTGCTTCCTCCTTCTCCCCTTCCCCCCTCCCCTTCCTCCTCCTCCTCCCTCCGCCTCCTCCTTCTCCTCCCACCTCCTCCCCTCCCCCTCCTCCTGCCCCCTCCCTCTCCCTCCTCCCTCAATTGAGAGCCGAAACATTTGTGATTTGGTTTTAAATATTGAAGTTTATTGTGATTTGGTGGGGAGGGGGTTTGCACAGAGGGAGGGGGGAGCATGTCCCATGCCGGGGTGGGATGTCACCCACCACCCTTGCCCCCTCCTCCTCCCCCAATCCCTCGCAGGAGGGTGAAATACCCGAGTATTTCCAGCGCGGAGTCGGTGAGCGAGTGTGTGGCAGCGGGTGGGGTGGGGGGG
>NW_027650650.1:0-5000 GCF_965287045.1 Carcharhinus amblyrhynchos
ACTGAGGGAGAATTTAGTAGGGCCAATGCACCCTAAACAGCATGTCTTTTGAATCGAACCTGGGTCCCTGGCGCTGTGTGACAGCAGTGCTAACCCACTGTGTCACCGTGCCCCCCAGGAATCGAACCCGGGTCCCTGGCGCTGTGAGACAGCAGTGCTAACCCACTGTGTCACCGTGCCCCCCCCGGGAATCGAACCCGGGTCCCTGGCTCTGTGAGACAGCAGTGCTAACCCACTGTGTCACCGTGCCCCCCCCGGGAATCGAACCCGGGTCCCTGGCGCTGTGAGACAGCAGTGCTAACCCACTGTGTCACCGTGCCCCCGGGAATCGAACCCGGGTCCCTGGGGCTGTGAGACAGCATTGCTAACCCACTGTGTCACCGTGCCCCCCCCCCCCCCCCCCCCGGGAATCGAACCCGGGTCCCTGGCGCTGTGAGACAGCAGTGCTAACCCACTGTGTCACCGTGCCCCCCCCCCCGGGAATCGAACCCGGGTCCCTGGCGCTGTGAGACAGCAGTGCTAACCCACTGTGTCACCGTGCCCCCCCCGGGAATCGAACCCGGGTCCCTGGCTCTGTGAGACAGCAGTGCTAACGCACTGTGTCCCCGTGCCCCCCCCCCCCGGGAATCGAACCCGGGTCCCTGGCTCTGTGAGACAGCAGTGCTAACCCACTGTGTCACCGTGCCCCCCCCCCCCGGGAATCGAACCCGGGTCCCTGGCGCTGTGAGACAGCAGTGCTAACCCACTGTGTCACCGTGCCCCCCCCGGGAATCGAACCCGGGTCCCTGGCTCTGTGAGACAGCAGTGCTAACCCACTGTGTCACCGTGCCCCCCCCCCCCGGGAATCGAACCCGGGTCCCTGGCTCTGTGAGACAGCAGTGCTAACCCACTGTGTCACCGTGCCCCCCCCCCAGGAATCGAACCCAGGTCCCTGGCGCTGTGAGACAGCAGTGCTAACCCACTGTGTCACCGTGCCCCCCACCGGGAATCGAACCCGGGTCCCTGGCGCTGTGAGACAGCAGTGCTAACCCACTGTGTCACCGTGCCCCCCACCGGGAATCGAACCCGGGTCCCTGGCGCTGTGAGACAGCAGTGCTAACCCACTGTGTCACCGTGTCCCCCCCGGGAATCGAACCCGGGTCCCTGGCGCTGTGAGACAGCAGTGCTAACCCACTGTGTCACCGTGTCCCCCCTGGGAATCGAACCCGGGTCCCTGGCGCTGTGAGACAGCAGTGCTAACCCACTGTGTCACCGTGTCCCCCCCGGGAATCGAACCCGGGTCCCTGGCGCTGTGAGACAGCAGTGTTAACCCACTGTGTCACCGTGCCCCCCCCCCGGGGAATCGAACCCGGGTCCCTGGCGCTGTGAGACAGCAGTGCTAACCCACTGTGTCACTTTGTCGGTCCTACATCTACTCTGTGTGTGTAAGAGTGGTGAACACAGGCGATCAAGATGGGCAAGCACAAACCTCTGGAACCTCTGATGGAGACTGTCTTCTTCCTCAGTGTCACAATCACTCCCCGCGACATCAGCTAGAGGGAGAGTGAGAGAAAGAGAGAGCAGGGTGATACACACATCGGAATTGGGGGTCACGGATAAGGGTCAGAGAAGAGCAGGAGAAGAGGGACAGAGAGTGTGGGATGAAAGGGGTAAGAGGGGAGAGAGTCAGAGAGAGACGAGGGGCAAGGGTCGGAGAGGGGCAAGGGGAGAGACAATCAGAGAGGGGCGAGGGGAGAGAGCGAGAGAGGGGCGAGGGGAGAGAGCGAGAGAGGGGCGAGGGGAGAGGAGCGAGAGAGGGGCGAGGGGAGAGAGCGAGAGAGGGGCGAGGGGAGAGAGCGAGAGAGGGCGAGGGGAGAGAGCGAGAGAGCGGCGAGGGGAGAGAGCGAGAGAGGGGCGAGGGGAGAGAGCGAGAGAGGGGCGAGGGGAGAGAACGAGAGAGGGGCGAGGGGAGAGCGAGGGGGGGGAGGGGAGCGAGAGAGGGGCGAGGGGAGAGAGCGAGAGAGGGGCGAGGGGGAGAGCGAGAGAGGGGCGAGGGGGAGAGCGAGAGGGGGCGAGGGGGAGAGCGAGAGGGGGCGAGGGGAGAGAGCGAGAGGGGCGAGGGGAGAGAGCGAGGGAGGGGCGAGGGGAGAGAGCGAGGGAGGGGCGAGGGGAGAGGGCGAGGGAGGGGCGAGGGGAGAGGGCGAGGGAGGGGCGAGGGGAGAGGGCGAGAGAGGGGCGAGGGGAGAGGGCGAGAGAGGGGCGAGGGGAGAGGGCGAGAGAGGGGCGAGGGGAGAGGGCGAGAGAGGGGCGAGGGGAGAGGGCGAGAGAGGGGCGAGGGGAGAGGGCGAGAGAGGGGCGAGGGGAGAGGGCGAGAGAGGGGCGAGGGGAGAGGGCGAGAGAGGGGCGAGGGGAGAGGGCGAGAGAGGGGCGAGGGGAGAGGGCGAGAGAGGGGCGAGGGGAGAGGGCGAGAGAGGGGCGAGGGGAGAGGGCGAGGGAGAGGGCGAGAGAGGGGCGAGGGGAGAGGGCGGCGAGAGAGGGGCGAGGGGAGAGGGCGAGAGAGGGGCGAGGGGGGCGAGAGAGGGGCGAGGGGAGAGGGCGAGAGAGGGGCGAGGGGAGAGGGCGAGAGAGGGGCGAGGGGAGAGGGCGAGAGAGGGGCGAGGGGAGAGGGCGAGAGAGGGGCGAGGGGAGAGGGCGAGAGAGGGGCGAGGGGAGAGGGCGAGAGAGGGGCGAGGGGAGAGGGCGAGAGGGGCGAGGGGAGAGGGCGAGAGAGGGGCGAGGGAGAGGGCGAGAGAGGGGCGAGGGGAGAGGGCGAGAGAGGGGCGAGGGAGAGGGCGAGAGAGGGGCGAGGGGAGAGGGCGAGAGAGGGGCGAGGGGAGAGGGCGAGAGAGGGGCGAGGGGAGAGGGCGAGAGAGGGGCGAGGGGAGAGGGGCGAGAGAGGGGCGAGGGGAGAGGGCGAGAGAGGGCGAGGGGAGAGGGCGAGAGAGGGGCGAGGGGAGAGGGCGAGAGAGGGGCGAGGGGAGAGGGCGAGAGAGGGGCGAGGGGAGAGGGCGAGAGAGGGGCGAGGGGAGAGGGCGAGAGAGGGGCGAGGGGAGAGGGCGAGAGAGGGGCGAGGGGAGAGGGCGAGAGAGGGGCGAGGGGAGAGGGCGAGAGAGGGGCGAGGGGAGAGGGCGAGAGAGGGGCGAGGGGAGAGGGCGAGAGAGGGGCGAGGGGAGAGGGCGAGAGAGGGGCGAGGGGAGAGGGCGAGAGAGGGGCGAGGGGAGAGGGCGAGAGAGGGGCGAGGGGAGAGGGCGAGAGAGGGGCGAGGGGAGAGGGCGAGAGAGGGGCGAGGGGAGAGGGGCGAGAAGGGGCGAGGGGAGAGGGCGAGAGAGGGGCGAGGGGAGAGGGCAGAGAGAGGGCGAGGGGGAGAGAGCGAGAGAGGGGCGAGGGGAGCGAGCGAGAGAGGGGCGAGGGGAGCGAGCGAGAGAGGGGCGAGGGGAGAGAGCGAGAGAGGGGCGAGGGGAGAGAGCGAGAGAGGGGCGAGGGGAGAGAGCGAGAGAGGGCGAGGGGAGAGAGCGAGAGAGGGGCGAGGGGAGAGAGCGAGAGAGGGGCGAGGGGAGAGAGCGAGAGAGGGGCGAGGGGAGAGAGCGAGAGAGGGGCGAGGGGAGAGAGCGAGAGAGGGGCGAGGGGAGAGAGCGAGAGAGGGGCGAGGGGAGAAGCGAGAGAGGGGCGAGGGAGAGAGCGAGAGAGGGGCGAGGGAGAGAGCGAGAGAGGGGGCGAGGGGAGAGAGCGAGAGAGGGGCGAGGGGAGAGAGCGAGAGAGGGGCGAGGGGAGGGAGCGAGAGAGGGGCGAGGGGAGAGAGCGAGAGAGGGGCGAGGGGAGAGAGCGAGAGAGGGGCGAGGGGAGAGAGCGAGAGAGGGGTGAGGGGAGAGAGCGAGAGAGGGGCGAGGGGAGAGAGCGAGAGAGGGGCGAGGGGAGAGAGCGAGAGAGGGGCGAGGGGAGAGAGCGAGAGAGGGGCGAGGGGAGGAGAGCGAGAGAGGGGCGAGGGGAGAGAGGGAGAGAGCGAGAGAGGGGCGAGGGGAGAGAGTGAGAGAGGGGTGAGGGGAGAGAGCGAGAGAGGGGCGAGGGGGAGAGCGAGAGAGGGGCGAGGGAGAGAGTGAGAGGGGGCGAGGGGAGAGAGGGGCAAGGGGAGAGAGTGAGAGAGGGGCGAGGGGAGAGAGTGAGAGAGGGGTGAGGGGAGAGAGTGGTGGGAGGGGAAGGTCAGCGATGGGTGGGAGAAGATTGGCGAAGGTGGTGAGGTTTGTAAATAATAACACGGTGGTGGAGGTGGTCAGAAGAGACAGGGGCAGGTTTCGAATTGTGTCCATTATGGAGATTGATTTGGGTTAATGTTCATGCAGACGGGACCAAGTAGATTTTTATTTTATTGGGGTGTCGCTGGCTGGGCCAGTATTTATTACCCATCCCTTGTTGCCCCTTGAGAAGGCGGCGGTGAGCTGCCTTCTTGAATCGCTGCAGTCCATGTCCCGTTGGGTTGTCCCACAATGCCCTTAGGGAGGGAATTCCTGGAGTTTGACCCAGTGAAGGAATGGCCGATACATTTCCAAGTCGGGGTGGTGAGTGGCTCGGAGGGGAACTTGCAGGTGGGGGTGTTCCCCGTGTATCTGCTGCCCCTTGTCCTTCCAGTTGGAAGTGGTGGTGGGTTTGGAAGGTGCTGTCTAAGGATCTTCAGTGGGTTGCTGCAATGCACCTTGGAGATAGTACATACTGCTACTGAGCATTGGTGGCTCAGAGAGTGTGGCACCAATCTAGCAGGGCTGCTTTGTCCTGGGTGGTGTCAAGCTTCTCGAGTGTTGGAGCTGCATCCATCCAGGCAAGTGAGGAGTATTCCGACACACTCCTCACTTGTGCCTGACGATTGGGACTGCTTTAGAAATCAGCAGGAGGCCAGAGGAAAGTAGATAAGAAGGGAGAGAGCAACATACAGTAAATGGCAGAGATGTACAATTCAGAGTATGATAGGCAGAGGGATCTGGGCGTACAGG
>NW_027650650.1:10000-54842 GCF_965287045.1 Carcharhinus amblyrhynchos
TTCTCCTTACTATTTCTTAAATATCAGAGCTACAGCACCTCCCTTACCTTCCTGTCAGTCCCTCCCAACAGTATCGCTGGGTATTTAACTTCCAGTCCTGATCACCCTGCAATCATACTCATTCATGATGATTTGTGCCTTGTTTCAAATGCTACCAGCATTCTGATAAAGTGTCCTTATGCTCGACTTGTACCTTCTTTTTGAATTAGAGTCATGGAGGTTTACAGCATGGAAACAGACCCTTCGGCCCAACATGTCCCTGCCGCCCTTTTTTTTAAATGCCAAAGCTAGTCCCAGTTGTCTGCATTTGGCCCTTACCCCTCTATACCCATTGCACCCATGTAACTGTCTAAATGCTTTTTGTACCCGAGCTCTTACACTTACAGGGATAACATTCCCGGAGTTATCCTTCCTTTTTCCTGATTTTTGGTGTTGTCAGGAACTTCTCTCCACATTTTGTCCTTGCTCCCTCCTTCTCTGACTCCTGACGTAGATTCCCATCCCCCCTGGCATATTTAGTTTTAACCCTTCCCAACCGTTCGAGCAAACATTCCCCCTAGGGCATCAGTCCCAGACCTGCCCTCTTGAACTGGTGCCAATGCTGCAGGAATCTGAAACCCTTCCCCTAACACCATTTCCCATATATCCTGACTCGCACGTGGCACCGGTAGGAATCCTCAGATCACGACCTTCCAGGTCTGATTTCTTAACTTTCTTCCTAGCTCCCTGTATTCTGCTTTTAGGACCTCATCCCTTATTTTTTAACCTTTGTTGTTTCTACCAATGTGTACTAAGACCGCTGGCCGTTTGTCCTCCCCCTTCAGAATGTCCTGCAGCCACTCTGAGATATCACTGACCCCAGCACCAGGGAGGTAACATACCACCCTGGAGTCTTGTTTACAGCCACAGAAACGCCTGTCTATTCCCCTTACAACTGAATCCCCAACAATTATTGCACTGGCACACTTTTTAACTCCCTCTCCTCTACATCAGAGTCAACCGTGGTGCAATGAGTTTGTCTGCTGCTGCTTTCCCCAGAGAGGTCATTCCCCTCAACAGTATCCAAAGGGAAATGGCCACAGGAGTTTCCTGCACTGCCTGCCCATCTCTCTTGCTCTGTCACCCATTCCCTCCCCGTCTGCAGAGTCTGAGCCTGTGGTGTGACCACCTCCACACGTGCTTCCCACCATCCTCTCTCACTCCCCGCTCAGATACTAATACCCCCCATAAAGACAAAGAAAAATACAGCACAGGGACAGGCCTCTGCTGATCACGATGCCCTGCCTAAACTATACAAAAACCGGTCTGTATCCCTCTACTCCCTGCCTATTCCTGTACCCATCCAGATGCCTCTTAAATGTTGCCAATGTGCCAGCTTCCACCACCTCTACCAGCAGCATGGTCCAGGCCCTCATCACTGTGTGTGAAAAGGGGTGACACAGTGGGTTAGCACTGCTGTCTCACAGCGCCAGGGACCCGGGTTCGATTCCCGGGGGGGGGCACGGTGACACACTGGGTTAGCACTGCTGTCTCACAGCGCCAGGGACCCGGGTTCGATTCCCGGGGGCACGGTGACACAGTGGGTTAGCACTGCTGTCTCACAGCGCCAGGGACCCGGGTTCGATTCCCGGGGGGGGGCACGGTGACACAGTGGGTTAGCACTGCTGTCTCACAGCGCCAGGGACCCGGGTTCGATTCCCGGGGGGGGCACGGTGACACAGTGGGTTAGCACTGCTGTCTCACAGCGCCAGGGACCCGGGTTCGATTCCCAGGGGGGGGGGGGCACGGTGACACAGTGGGTTAGCACTGCTGTCTCACAGCGCCAGGGACCCGGGTTCGATTCCCGGGGGGGACACGGTGACACAGTGGGTTAGCACTGCTGTCTCACAGTGCCAGGGACCCGGGTTCGATTCCCGGGGGGGGCACGGTGACACAGTGGGTTAGCACTGCTGTCTCACAGCGCCAGGGACCCGGGTTCGATTCCCGGGGGGGGGCACGGTGACACAGTGGGTTAGCACTGCTGTCTCACAGCGCCAGGGACCCGGGTTCGATTCCCGGGGGGGTCACGGTGACACAGTGGGTTAGCACTGCTGTCTCACAGCGCCAGGGACCCGGGTTCCATTCCCGGCTCGGGTCACTGAGCAGAGTCTACATGTCCTCCCCGTGTCTGTGTGGGTTTCCTCCCACAGTCTGAAAGACCTGCTGGTTAGGGTGGATTGGCCGTGCTGAATTCTCCCTCAGTGTAACCCGGACAGGTGTTGGACCATAGCGACTAGGGATTTTCATTGTAACTTCACTGCAATGTTAATGTAAGCCTACATGTGACATGAATACATAAACTTTTACTTTATTTCAAAATTCCTCCCGCACATCCCCCTTAAACTTTCCCCCTCTCACCTTGAACCTGTGTCCCACTGTGTGTAACTGACACTTCCACGCTGGGGAAAAGGCCTCTGACTATCCACCCGGTCTCTGTCTCTCATCATTTTAGAATATAGAACATAGAAAAACTACAGCACAAACAGGCCCTTCAGCCCACAAGTTGCGCTGATCCTATCCCTACCTACCAGGCCTATCTATAACCCTCAATCCCATTAAATCCCATATACTCATCCAGAAGTCTCTTAAAAGACCCCAGCGAGTTCGCCTCTACCACCACTGACGGCAGCCGATTCCACTCACTCACCACCCTCTGAGTGAAAAACTTACCCCTGACATCTCCTCTGTACCTGCTCCCCAGCACCTTAAACCTGTGTCCTCTCATAGTGACCATTTCAGCCCTGGGAAATAGCCTCTGAGAATCCACCCTATCTATTCCTCTCAACATTTTATAAACCTCTATCAGGTCGCCTCTCATCCTTCGTCTCTCCAGGGAGAAGAGACCCAGCTCCCTCAACCTATCCTCATAAGGCATGCCTCCCAATCCAGGCAACATCCTTGTAAATCTCCTCTGCACCCTCTCAATAGCTTCCACATCCTTCCTGTAGTGAGGCGACCAGAACTGCGCACAGTACTCCAAGTGGGGTCTGACAAGGGTCTTATAAAGTTGCAGCATTACCTCCCAACTCCTAAACTCAATCCCTCGATTAATGAAGGCCAGTACACCATACACCTTCTTAACCACATCCTCCACCTGCGAAGCCAATTTAAGAGTCCTATGGACCCGGACCCCAATGTCCTTCTGATCCTCTACACTGCTAAGACTCCTACTCTTGATATTGTACTCCTGTATCCCATTGGTCCTGCCAAAATGGACCACTACACATTTATCTGCGTTGAAGTCCATTTGCCACTTCTCCGCCCAGTCTTGCATCCTATCTATGTCACACTGCAACTTCTGACATCCCTCCAGACTATCCACAACACTACCAACCTTCGTATCATCGGCGAACTTACTAACCCATCCCTCCACTTCCTCAATCCAGGTCATTTATGAAAATGACAAACAGCAAGGGTCCTAGAACAGATCCCTGGAGCACTCCACTGGTGACCGACCTCCATGCAGAAAAAGACCCATCCACAACCACTCTCTGCCTTCTGCAGGCAAGCCAGTTCTGGATCCACAAGACCAAAGCCCCCTGGATCCCATGCCTTCTCACCTTCTCAAGAGGCCTTGCATGGGGGACCTTATCAAACACCTTGCTGAAGTCCATGTAAACCACATCCACTGCTCTTCCTTCGTCAATGTGTTTAGTCACATTTTCAAAGAACTCAACCAGGCTCGTAAGGCACGACCTGCCCTTGACAAAGCCGTGCTGACTATTCCTGATCATTCTAAACTTCTCTAAATGCTCATAAATCTTGTCCCTCAGAATCCTCTCCATCAACTTACCAACCACTGAGGTCAGACTCACCCGTCGGTAATTTCCCGGGCTATCCCTGTTCCCTTTCTTGAAAACAGGAACCACATCTGCAGTCCTCCGGAACCTCTCCCATCTCCATCGACGATGCAAAGATCATCGCCAGGGGCTCTGCAATCACCTCCCTCACCTCCCACAGTAACCTGGGGTACATCCCAACCGGTCCCGGCGACTTATCTATCTTGATAGAGTTTAAAAGTTCTAACACATCCTCTTTCTTATTATCCACATACTTAATCTTTTCAGTCTGCCGCAAACCTGTAGTACAACCTCCCAGATCACTTTCCACCGTGAATACCGAGGCAAAGTACTCATTAAGCACCTCTGCCATTTCTACCGGTTCCACACAGACCTTTCCCCCTTCACCTTTTATAGGTCCTATCCCTTCTCTTCTCATCCTTTTACTTTTCACATATTTATAGAAGGCCTTGGGATTCTCCTTAATCTTACCCGCCAAGGCCTTCTCATGTCCCCTTCTGGCTCTCCTAATTTCCTTCTTAAGCTCCTTTCTACAATCCTTATACTCCTCTAGATCCTTAACATCTCTTAGCTCTCTGAACCTTTTATATGCCTTTCTTTTCTTCCTGACTAGGTTCACCACAACCTTCGTGCACCACGGCTCCCGCAACCTACCAAAACCTCCTTGTCTCATCGGAACGTTATCGTGCAGAGCTCCAGTCAAACATTCCTTGAAAATCCGCCACCTTCCTTCAGTACTTTTCCCCAAGAACGCCTCCTTCCAGTTTACTTGTCCAATTATCTGCCTGATGTCTTCATATTTCCCCTTACTCCAGACAAACACCTTCCTAGCCTGCCTGATCCTATCTCTTTCCAATGCTATCGTGAAGGAGATAGAATTATGATCTCCATCCCCGAGATGCTCTCCCACTGAGAGATCCGTCACCTGTCCTGGTTCATTAGCCAGCACCAGGTCAAGTACAGCCTCTCGTAGGCTTATCCACGTGCTGTGTCAGGAAACCCTCCTGAACATACCTAACAAACTCCTCCCTATCCAAACCCCTTACCCTAGGGATATTCCAGTCGATGTTTGGGAAATTAAAGTCTCCCATCACGACAACTCTGTTATTATTACATCTCTCTTGGATCTGTTTCCTTATCCGCACCTCAACTTCCCTGTTACTATTGGGCGGCCTATAGAAAACACCCAGCAAAGTTATCGACCCCTTCCTGTTCCTAACTTCCACCCACAGAGACTCCGTAGGCAGTCCCTCCACGGCATCCACCTTCTCTGCAGCCGTGACACTGTCCCTGATCAACAGTGCCACTCCACCACCTCTTTTGCCCCCTCCCTGTCCTTCCTGAAGCAGCTGAATCCCAGCACCTGAAGTACCCAGTCCTGTCCCTGAGATATCCAAGTCTCTGTAATGGCCACCACATCACATTCCCAAGCAGCAATCCACACTCTAAGCTCATCCACTTTGTTCACTACACTCCTGGCGTTAAAATAGATACATCTCAAACCTTCGGTCTGAGTGCTCTCCTTCTCCATCACCCGTCTATCCTCCCTCTGACACTGTCTACAATCCTTCTCTACCTGGGAGCTAACCTCCTTGCTCCCAGTCTCCTCATCTTGATTCCCTCTATCGGGTCTCCCCTCAGTCTCTGTCTTTCCAGTGAAAACAATCCCAGTTTATCCAATCTCTCCTCATTGCCAACACCCTTGAGACCAGACAACATCCTTGTGAAGCTCATTTACACTCTCTCCAAAGTCCCGGTGACCAGAACTGCACGCAATGCTCCAAATGCAGCCTAAACAAGTTTTATATAGCTGCAACATGATTCCCCAACTCTTGTTCTCAATGCCCCAGCTGATGAAGGCAAACATGCTACATGCCTTCAGAATCACCTCGGCAGCCTTATAGAGAACTGTGGCCCCGCACATACCACACCAACCCCCCCAGCCCTCTCATTCCCACTCAGTCCCTGATCAACACATTTGATTCACTTGCACCCAATGAGCTACTGACCATCACTCACCTTCAAATGCACAGGTTGAGACTCCCAAGACGATGTGTCCAATGAGAAAGATGCAATCCCATGCTCATTGGTGGTCAGTTCAGATACAATAGATTTCGACGGGACTGAGAGCCAGACAGAGGCATTGGCAACAGGGCGATGGAGGGAAGACTGCAACAGAATCTGTGCATTGAGATAGGTGAGTAAAGGTAAAATAATGAGCAGAGTTTAATCCTGTATATGTTACACAGTGTGTGTGTGTATGGGAGAGTTTAATCCTGTATATATTACACTGTGTGTGTGTATGTGTGTGTGTGTGTGTATGGGAGAGTTTAATCCTGTATATATTACACTGTGTGTGTGTATGTGTATGTGTGTGTGTGTATGGGAGAGTTTAACCCTGTATATATTACATTGTGTGTGTGTGTGTGTGTATGTGTGTGTGTGTGGGGGAGAGTTTAATCCTGTACATGTTACACAGTGTGCGTGTGTGGGACAGTTTAATCCTGTATTTATTACACAGTGCGTCAGCGTGTGTGTGAGGGAGAGTTTAACCCTGTATATATTACACTGTGTGTGAGGGAGAGTTTAACCCTGTATATATTACACTGTGCATGTGTGGGAGAATTTAACCCTGTATATATTATACTGTGCGTGTGGGAGAGTTTAACCCTGTATATATTACTGTGTGTGTGGGAGAATTTAACCCTGTATATATTACTGTGTGTGTGGGAGAGTTTAACCCTGTATATATTACACTGTGTGTGAGAGAATTTAACCCTGTATATATTACTGTGTGTGTGGGAGAGTTTAACTCTGTATATATTACACTGTGTGTGAGAGAATTTAACCCTGTATATATTACTGTGTGTGTGAGAGAATTTAACCCTGTATATATTACTGTGTGTGTGAGAGAATTTAACCCTGTATATATTACTGTGTGTGTGAGAGAATTTAACCCTGCATATATTACTGTGTGTGTGAGAGAATTTAACCCTGTATATATTACTGTGTGTGTGGGAGAGTTTAACTCTGTATATATTACACTGTGTGTGGGAGAATTTAACCCTGTATATATTACTGTGTGTGTGAGAGAATTTAACCCTGTATATATTACTGTGTGTGTGGGAGAGTTTAACTCTGTATATATTACACTGTGTGTGGGAGAATTTAACCCTGTATATATTACTGTGTGTGAGGGAGAGTTTAACCCTGTATATATTACTGTGTGTGTGAGAGTGAGTGTGTGGGGGAGTTTAACCCTGTATCTATTACTGTGTGTGTGTGGGAGAATTTAACCCTGTATATATTACTGTGTGTGTGAGAGAATTTAACCCTGTATATATTACTGTGTGTGTGAGAGAATTTAACCCTGTATATATTACTGTGTGTGTGGGAGAGTTTAACCCTGTATATATTACTGTGTGTGTGGGAGAATTTAACCCTGTATATATTACTGTGTGTGTGGGAGAATTTAACCCTGTATATATTACTGTGTGTGTGAGAGAATTTAACCCTGTATATATTACTGTGTGTGGGGGAGAGTTTAACCCTGTATATATTACTGTGTGTGTGTGGGAGAATTTAACCCTGTATATATTACTGTGTGTGTGAGAGAATTTAACCCTGTATATATTACTGTGTGTGTGGGAGAATTTAACCCTGTATATATTACTGTGTGTGTGGGAGAATTTAACCCTGTATATATTACTGTGTGTGTGAGAGAATTTAACCCTGTATATATTACTGTGTGTGTGGGAGAGTTTAACCCTGTATATATTACTGTGTGTGTGGGGGAGTTTAACCCTGTATATATTACTGTGTGTGTGAGAGAATTTAACCCTGTATATATTACTGTGTGTGTGAGAGAATTTAACCCTGTATATATTACTGTGTGTGTGGGAGAGTTTAACCCTGTATATATTACTGTGTGTGTGAGAGAATTTAACCCTGTATATATTACTGTGTGTGTGAGAGAATTTAACCCTGTATATATTACTGTGTGTGTGAGAGAATTTAACCCTGTATATATTACTGTGTGTGTGGGAGAGTTTAACCCTGTATATATTACTGTGTGTGTGGGAGAATTTAACCCTGTATATATTACTGTGTGTGTGAGAGAATTTAACCCTGTATATATTACTGTGTGTGAGGGAGAGTTTAACCCTGTATATATTACTGTGTGTGAGAGAATTTAACCCTGTATATATTACTGTGTGTGTGAGAGAATTTAACCCTGTATATATTACTGTGTGTGTGGGAGAGTTTAACCCTGTATATATTACTGTGTGTGTGAGAGAATTTAACCCTGTATATATTACTGTGTGTGTGAGAGAATTTAACCCTGTATATATTACTGTGTGTGTGAGAGAATTTAACCCTGTATCTATTACTGTGTGTGTGGGAGAGTTTAACCCTGTATATATTACTGTGTGTGTGGGAGAATTTAACCCTGTATATATTACTGTGTGTGTGGGAGAATTTAACCCTGTATATATTACTGTGTGTGTGGGAGAATTTAACCCTGTATATATTACTGTGTGTGTGTGAGAGAATTTAACCCTGTATATATTACTGTGTGTGTGGGAGAATTTAACCCTGTATATATTACTGTGTGTGTGTGAGAGAATTTAACCCTGTATATATTACTGTGTGTGTGAGAGAATTTAACCCTGTATATATTACTGTGTGTGTGAGAGAATTTAACCCTGTATATATTACTGTGTGTGTGAGAGAATTTAACCCTGTAAATATTACTGTGTGTGTGAGAGAATTTAACCCTGTATATATTACTGTGTGTGGGGGACTTTAACCCTGTATCTATTACTGTGTGTGTGAGAGAATTTAACCCTGTATATATTACTGTGTGTGTGGGAGAATTTAACCCTGTATATATTACTGTGTGTGTGGGAGAATTTAACCCTGTATATATTACTGTGTGTGTGAGAGAATTTAACCCTGTATATATTACTGTGTGTGTGAGAGAATTTAACCCTGTATATATTACTGTGTGTGTGGGAGAATTTAACCCTGTATATATTACTGTGTGTGTGAGAGAATTTAACACTGTATATATTACTGTGTGTGTGGGAGAGTTTAACCCTGTATATATTACTGTGTGTGTGAGAGAATTTAACCCTGTATATATTACTGTGTGTGTGAGAGAATTTAACCCTGTATATATTACTGTGTGTGTGAGAGAGTTTAACCCTGTATATATTACTGTGTGTGTGGGAGAGTTTAACTCTGTATATATTACACTGTGTGTGGGAGAATTTAACCCTGTATATATTACTGTGTGTGTGGGAGAGTTTAACTCTGTATATATTACACTGTGTGTGGGAGAATTTAACTCTGTATATATTACACTGTGTGTGTGTGTGTGTGTGTGTGGGAGAATTTAACCCTGTATATATTACTGTGTGTGTGGGAGAGTTTAACCCTGTATATATTACTGTGTGTGTGGGAGAATTTAACCCTGTATATATTACTGTGTGTGTGAGAGAATTTAACCCTGTATATATTACTGTGTGTGTGGGAGAGTTTAACCCTGTATATATTACTGTGTGTGTGAGAGAATTTAACCCTGTATATATTACTGTGTGTGTGGGAGAATTTAACCCTGTATATATTACTGTGTGTGTGAGAGAATTTAACCCTGTATATATTACTGTGTGTGTGAGAGAATTTAACCCTGTATATATTACTGTGTGTGTGAGAGTGAGTGTGTGGGGGAGTTTAACCCTGTATCTATTACTGTGTGTGTGTGGGAGAATTTAACCCTGTATATATTACTGTGTGTGTGGGAGAGTTTAACCCTGTATATATTACTGTGTGTGTGAGAGAATTTAACCCTGTATCTATTACTGTGTGTGTGGGAGAATTTAACCCTGTATATATTACTGTGTGTGTGGGAGAATTTAACCCTGTATATATTACTGTGTGTGTGAGAGAATTTAACCCTGTATATATTACTGTGTGTGTGGGAGAGTTTAACCCTGTATATATTACTGTGTGTGTGAGAGAATTTAACCCTGTATATATTACTGTGTGTGTGAGAGAATTTAACCCTGTATATATTACTGTGTGTGTGGGAGAATTTAACCCTGTATATATTACTGTGTGTGTGAGAGAGTTTAACCCTGTATATATTACTGTGTGTGTGAGAGAATTTAACCCTGTATATATTACTGTGTGTGTGTGAGAGAATTTAACCCTGTATATATTACTGTGTGTGTGAGAGAATTTAACCCTGTATATATTACTGTGTGTGAGGGAGAGTTTAACCCTGTATATATTACTGTGTGTGTGTGGGAGAGTTTAACCCTGTATATATTACTGTGTGTGTGAGAGAATTTAACCCTGTATATATTACTGTGTGTGAGAGAATTTAACCCTGTATATATTACTGTGTGTGTGTGAGAGAATTTAACCCTGTATATATTACTGTGTGTGTGAGAGAATTTAACCCTGTATATATTACTGTGTGTGTGAGAGAATTTAACCCTGTATATATTACTGTGTGTGGGAGAATTTAACCCTGTATATATTACTGTGTGTGTGAGAGAATTTAACCCTGTATATATTACTGTGTGTGTGAGAGAATTTAACCCTGTAAATATTACTGTGTGTGTGAGAGAGTTTAACCCTGTATATATTACTGTGTGTGTGAGAGAATTTAACCCTGTATCTATTACTGTGTGTGTGGGAGAGTTTAACTCTGTATATATTACACTGTGTGTGGGAGAATTTAACCCTGTATATATTACTGTGTGTGTGGGAGAGTTTAACTCTGTATATATTACACTGTGTGTGGGAGAATTTAACTCTGTATATATTACACTGTGTGTGTGTGTGTGTGTGTGTGTGTGGGAGAATTTAACCCTGTATATATTACTGTGTGTGTGGGAGAGTTTAACCCTGTATATATTACTGTGTGTGTGGGAGAGTTTAACCCTGTATATATTACTGTGTGTGTGAGAGAATTTAACCCTGTATATATTACTGTGTGTGTGAGAGAATTTAACCCTGTATATATTACTGTGTGTGTGGGAGAGTTTAACTCTGTATATATTACACTGTGTGTGGGAGAATTTAACCCTGTATATATTACTGTGTGTGTGGGAGAGTTTAACTCTGTATATATTACACTGTGTGTGGGAGAATTTAACTCTGTATATATTACACTGTGTGTGTGTGTGTGTGTGTGTGTGTGGGAGAATTTAACCCTGTATATATTACTGTGTGTGTGGGAGAGTTTAACCCTGTATATATTACTGTGTGTGTGGGAGAGTTTAACCCTGTATATATTACTGTGTGTGTGAGAGAATTTAACCCTGTATATATTACTGTGTGTGTGAGAGAATTTAACCCTGTATATATTACTGTGTGTGTGGGAGAATTTAACCCTGTATATATTACTGTGTGTGTGGGAGAGTTTAACCCTGTATATATTACTGTGTGTGTGAGAGAATTTAACCCTGTATATATTACTGTGTGTGTGAGAGAATTTAACCCTGTATATATTACTGTGTGTGTGGGAGAATTTAACCCTGTATATATTACTGTGTGTGTGTGGGAGAATTTAACCCTGTATATATTACTGTGTGTGTGAGAGTGAGTGTGTGGGGGAGTTTAACCCTGTATATATTACTGTGTGTGTGGGAGAGTTTAACCCTGTATATATTACTGTGTGTGTGGGAGAATTTAACCCTGTATATATTACTGTGTGTGTGAGAGAATTTAACCCTGTATATATTACTGTGTGTGTGTGAGAGAATTTAACCCTGTATATATTACTGTGTGTGTGAGAGAATTTAACCCTGTATATATTACTGTGTGTGTGGGAGAATTTAACCCTGTATATATTACTGTGTGTGTGTGAGAGAATTTAACCCTGTATATATTACTGTGTGTGTGAGAGAATTTAACCCTGTATATATTACTGTGTGTGGGAGAATTTAACCCTGTATATATTACTGTGTGTGTGAGAGAATTTAACCCTGTATATATTACTGTGTGTGTGAGAGAATTTAACCCTGTATATATTACTGTGTGTGTGGGAGAGTTTAACCCTGTAAATATTACTGTGTGTGTGAGAGAATTTAACCCTGTATATATTACTGTGTGTGTGAGAGAATTTAACCCTGTATATATTACTGTGTGTGTGGGAGAATTTAACCCTGTATATATTACTGTGTGTGTGGGGGAGTTTAACCCTGTATATATTACTGTGTGTGTGGGAGAGTTTAACCCTGTATATATTACTGTGTGTGTGAGAGAATTTAACCCTGTATATATTACGGTGTGTGTGAGAGAATTTAACCCTGTATATATTACTGTGTGTGAGAGAGAATTTAACCCTGTATATATTACTGTGTGTGTGAGAGAGTTTAACCCTGTATATATTACGGTGTGTGTGAGAGAATTTAACCCTGTATATATTACTGTGTGTGTGGGAGAGTTTAACCCTGTATATATTACTGTGTGTGTGAGAGAATTTAACCCTGTATATATTACGGTGTGTGTGAGAGAATTTAACCCTGTATATATTACTGTGTGTGAGAGAGAATTTAACCCTGTATATATTACTGTGTGTGTGAGAGAGTTTAACCCTGTATATATTACTGTGTGTGTGAGAGAATTTAACCCTGTATATATTACTGTGTGTGTGGGAGAGTTTAACCCTGTATATATTACTGTGTGTGTGGGAGAATTTAACCCTGTATATATTACACTGTGTGTGGGAGAATTTAACCCTGTATATATTACTGTGTGTGTGAGAGAATTTAACCCTGTATATATTACTGTGTGTGTGAGAGAATTTAACCCTGTATATATTACTGTGTGTGTGTGAGAGAATTTAACCCTGTATATATTACTGTGTGTGTGGGAGAATTTAACCCTGTATATATTACTGTGTGTGGGAGAATTTAACCCTGTATATATTACTGTGTGTGTGAGAGAATTTAACCCTGTATATATTACTGTGTGTGTGAGAGAATTTAACCCTGTATATATTACTGTGTGTGTGGGAGAGTTTAACCCTGTATATATTACTGTGTGTGTGAGAGAATTTAACCCTGTATATATTACTGTGTGTGTGAGAGAATTTAACCCTGTATATATTACTGTGTGTGTGAGAGAATTTAACCCTGTATATATTACTGTGTGTGTGGGAGAGTTTAACCCTGTAAATATTACTGTGTGTGTGAGAGAATTTAACCCTGTATATATTACTGTGTGTGTGAGAGAATTTAACCCTGTATATATTACTGTGTGTGTGAGAGAATTTAACCCTGTATATATTACTGTGTGTGTGGGAGAGTTTAACCCTGTATATATTACACTGTGTGTGGGAGAATTTAACCCTGTATATATTACACTGTGTGTGTGAGAGAGTTTAACCCTGTATATATTACACTGTGTGTGGGAGAATTTAACCCTGTATATATTACACTGTGTGTGGGAGAATTTAACCCTGTATATATTACTGTGTGTGTGGGAGAGTTTAACCCTGTATATATTACACTGTGTGTGAGAGAATTTAACCCTGTATATATTACTGTGTGTGTGAGAGAGTTTAACCCTGTATATATTACACTGTGTGTGGGAGAATTTAACCCTGTATATATTACACTGTGTGTGGGAGAATTTAACCCTGTATATATTACTGTGTGTGTGGGAGAGTTTAACCCTGTATATATTACTGTGTGTGTGGGAGAGTTTAACCCTGTATATATTACTGTGTGTGTGGGAGAGTTTAACCCTGTATATATTACTGTGTGTGTGAGAGAATTTAACCCTGTATATATTACTGTGTGTGGGGGAGAGTTTAACTCTGTATATATTACTGTGTGTGTGAGAGAATTTAACCCTGTATATATTACTGTGTGTGTGAGAGAATTTAACTCTGTATATATTACTGTGTGTGTGGGAGAGTTTAACCCTGTATATATTACTGTGTGTGTGAGAGAATTTAACCCTGTAAATATTACTGTGTGTGTGAGAGAATTTAACCCTGTATATATTACTGTGTGTGTGAGAGAATTTAACCCTGTATATATTACTGTGTGTGTGGGAGAATTTAACCCTGTATATATTACTGTGTGTGTGGGAGAGTTTAACCCTGTATATATTACTGTGTGTGTGGGAGAATTTAACCCTGTATATATTACACTGTGTGTGGGAGAATTTAACCCTGTATATATTACTGTGTGTGTGAGAGAATTTAACCCTGTATATATTACTGTGTGTGTGAGAGAATTTAACCCTGTATATATTACTGTGTGTGTGAGAGAATTTAACCCTGTATATATTACTGTGTGTGTGGGAGAGTTTAACCCTGTATATATTACTGTGTGTGTGGGAGAGTTTAACCCTGTATATATTACTGTGTGTGTGAGAGAATTTAACCCTGTATATATTACTGTGTGTGTGGGAGAATTTAACCCTGTATATATTACTGTGTGTGTGAGAGAATTTAACCCTGTATATGTTACTGTGTGTGTGGGAGAATTTAACCCTGTATATATTACTGTGTGTGTGAGAGAATTTAACCCTGTATATATTACTGTGTGTGTGGGAGAATTTAACCCTGTATATATTACTGTGTGTGTGAGAGAATTTAACCCTGTATATATTACTGTGTGTGTGAGAGAATTTAACCCTGTATATATTACTGTGTGTGTGAGAGAATTTAACCCTGTATATATTACTGTGTGTGTGAGAGAATTTAACCCTGTATATATTACTGTGTGTGTGGGAGAGTTTAACCCTGTATATATTACTGTGTGTGTGAGAGAATTTAACCCTGTATATATTACTGTGTGTGTGGGAGAGTTTAACCCTGTATATATTACTGTGTGTGTGGGAGAGTTTAACCCTGTATATATTACTGTGTGTGTGAGAGAATTTAACCCTGTATATATTACTGTGTGTGTGAGAGAGTTTAACCCTGTATATATTACTGTGTGTGTGAGAGAATTTAACCCTGTATATATTACTGTGTGTGTGAGAGAATTTAACCCTGTATATATTACTGTGTGTGTGGGAGAATTTAACCCTGTATATATTACTGTGTGTGTGAGAGAATTTAACCCTGTATATATTACTGTGTGTGTGAGAGAATTTAACCCTGTATATATTACTGTGTGTGTGAGAGAATTTAACCCTGTATATATTACTGTGTGTGTGGGAGAGTTTAACCCTGTATATATTACTGTGTGTGTGTGAGAGAATTTAACCCTGTATATATTACTGTGTGTGTGAGAGAATTTAACCCTGTATATATTACTGTGTGTGTGAGAGAATTTAACCCTGTATATATTACTGTGTGTGTGAGAGAATTTAACCCTGTATATATTACTGTGTGTGTGGGAGAGTTTAACCCTGTATATATTACTGTGTGTGTGAGAGAATTTAACCCTGTATATATTACTGTGTGTGTGAGAGAATTTAACCCTGTATATATTACTGTGTGTGTGAGAGAATTTAACCCTGTATATATTACTGTGTGTGTGGGAGAGTTTAACCCTGTATATATTACTGTGTGTGTGGGAGAATTTAACCCTGTATATATTACTGTGTGTGTGGGAGAATTTAACCCTGTATATATTACTGTGTGTGTGAGAGAATTTAACCCTGTATATATTACTGTGTGTGTGGGAGAATTTAACCCTGTATATATTACTGTGTGTGTGAGAGAATTTAACCCTGTATATATTACTGTGTGTGTGTGGGAGAATTTAACCCTGTATATATTACTGTGTGTGTGGGAGAGTTTAACCCTGTATCTATTACTGTGTGTGTGGGGGAGTTTAACCCTGTATATATTACTGTGTGTGTGGGAGAATTTAACCCTGTATATATTACTGTGTGTGTGGGGGAGAGTTTAACCCTGTATATATTACTGTGTGTGTGGGGGAGAGTTTAACCCTGTATATATTACTGTGTGTGTGAGAGAATTTAACCCTGTATATATTACACTGTGTGTGGGAGAATTTAACTCTGTATATATTACTGTGTGTGTGGGAGAATTTAACCCTGTATATATTACTGTGTGTGTGGGAGAGTTTAACCCTGTATATATTACTGTGTGTGTGGGAGAGTTTAACCCTGTATATATTACTGTGTGTGTGGGAGAGTTTAACCCTGTATATATTACTGTGTGTGTGAGAGAATTTAACCCTGTATATATTACTGTGTGTGTGGGAGAGTTTAACCCTGTATATATTACTGTGTGTGTGGGAGAGTTTAACCCTGTATATGTTACTGTGTGTGTGAGAGAATTTAACCCTGTATATATTACTGTGTGTGTGAGAGAATTTAACCCTGTATATATTACTGTGTGTGTGGGAGAGTTTAACCCTGTATATATTACTGTGTGTGTGGGAGAGTTTAACCCTGTATATATTACTGTGTGTGTGGGAGAGTTTAACCCTGTATATATTACTGTGTGTGTGAGAGAATTTAACCCTGTATATATTACTGTGTGTGTGAGAGAATTTAACCCTGTATCTATTACTGTGTGTGTGAGAGAATTTAACCCTGTATATATTACTGTGTGTGTGAGAGAATTTAACCCTGTATCTATTACTGTGTGTGTGAGAGAATTTAACCCTGTATATATTACTGTGTGTGTGGGAGAGTTTAACCCTGTATATATTACTGTGTGTGTGGGAGAATTTAACCCTGTATATATTACTGTGTGTGTGGGAGAGTTTAACCCTGTATATATTACTGTGTGTGTGAGAGAATTTAACCCTGTATATATTACTGTGTGTGTGGGAGAGTTTAACCCTGTATATATTACTGTGTGTGGGAGAATTTAACCCTGTATCTATTACCGTGTGTGTGGGAGAGTTTAACCCTGTATATGTTACTGTGTGTGTGAGAGAATTTAACCCTGTATATATTACTGTGTGTGTGAGAGAATTTAACCCTGTATATATTACTGTGTGTGTGGGAGAGTTTAACCCTGTAAATATTACTGTGTGTGTGAGAGAATTTAACCCTGTATATATTACTGTGTGTGTGAGAGAATTTAACCCTGTATATATTACTGTGTGTGTGAGAGAGTTTAACCCTGTATATATTACTGTGTGTGTGAGAGAATTTAACCCTGTATATATTACTGTGTGTGTGAGAGAATTTAACCCTGTATATATTACTGTGTGTGTGAGAGAATTTAACCCTGTATATATTACTGTGTGTGTGAGAGAGTTTAACCCTGTATATATTACTGTGTGTGTGAGAGAATTTAACCCTGTATATATTACTGTGTGTGTGAGAGAATTTAACCCTGTATATATTACGGTGTGTGTGAGAGAATTTAACCCTGTATATATTACTGTGTGTGTGGGAGAGTTTAACCCTGTATATATTACAGTGTGTGTGGGAGAATTTAACCCTGTATATATTACTGTGTGTGTGAGAGAATTTAACCCTGTATATATTACTGTGTGTGTGTGGGAGAATTTAACCCTGTATATATTACTGTGTGTGTGGGAGAGTTTAACCCTGTATATATTACTGTGTGTGTGGGAGAGTTTAACCCTGTATATATTACTGTGTGTGTGGGGGAGTTTAACCCTGTATATATTACTGTGTGTGTGGGAGAATTTAACCCTGTATATATTACTGTGTGTGTGAGAGAATTTAACCCTGTATATATTACTGTGTGTGTGGGAGAGTTTAACCCTGTATATATTACTGTGTGTGTGGGAGAGTTTAACCCTGTATATATTACTGTGTGTGTGAGAGAATTTAACCCTGTATATGTTACTGTGTGTGTGAGAGAATTTAACCCTGTATATATTAGTGTGTGTGTGAGAGAATTTAACCCTGTATATATTACACTGTGTGTGGGAGAATTTAACCCTGTATATATTACTGTGTGTGTGAGAGAATTTAACCCTGTATATATTACTGTGTGTGTGAGAGAATTTAACCCTGTATATATTACTGTGTGTGTGGGAGAATTTAACCCTGTATATATTACTGTGTGTGTGAGAGAATTTAACCCTGTATATATTACTGTGTGTGTGAGAGAATTTAACCCTGTATATATTACTGTGTGTGTGAGAGAATTTAACCCTGTATATATTACTGTGTGTGTGGGAGAATTTAACCCTGTATATATTACTGTGTGTGTGTGAGAGAATTTAACCCTGTATATATTACTGTGTGTGTGAGAGAATTTTATATTACTGTGTGTGTGAGAGAATTTAACCCTGTATATATTACTGTGTGTGTGGGAGAGTTTAACCCTGTATATATTACTGTGTGTGTGGGAGAATTTAACCCTGTATATATTACTGTGTGTGTGAAGAGAGAATTTAACCCTAACCCTGTATATATTACTGTGTGTGTGGGAGAGTTTAACCCTGTATATATTACTGTGTGTGTGGGAGAATTTAACCCTGTATATATTACTGTGTGTGTGAGAGAATTTAACCCTGTATATATTACTGTGTGTGTGGGAGAATTTAACCCTGTATATATTACACTGTGTGTGTGGGAGAATTTAACCCTGTATATATTACTGTGTGTGTGAGAGAATTTAACCCTGTATATATTACTGTGTGTGTGGGAGAATTTAACCCTGTATATATTACTGTGTGTGTGAGAGAATTTAACCCTGTATATATTACTGTGTGTGTGGGAGAATTTAACCCTGTATATATTACTGTGTGTGTGAGAGAATTTAACCCTGTATATATTACTGTGTGTGTGGGAGAATTTAACCCTGTATATATTACTGTGTGTGTGGGGGAGAGTTTAACCCTGTATATATTACTGTGTGTGTGGGGGAGAGTTTAACCCTGTATATATTACTGTGTGTGTGAGAGAATTTAACCCTGTATATATTACACTGTGTGTGGGAGAATTTAACCCTGTATATATTACTGTGTGTGTGGGAGAGTTTAACCCTGTATATATTACTGTGTGTGTGGGAGAGTTTAACCCTGTATATATTACTGTGTGTGTGGGGGAGTTTAACCCTGTATATATTACTGTGTGTGTGAGAGAATTTAACCCTGTATATATTACTGTGTGTGTGGGAGAGTTTAACCCTGTATATATTACTGTGTGTGTGAGAGAATTTAACCCTGTATATATTACTGTGTGTGTGAGAGAATTTAACCCTGTATATATTACTGTGTGTGTGAGAGAGTTTAACCCTGTATATATTACTGTGTGTGTGAGAGAATTTAACCCTGTATCTATTACTGTGTGTGTGGGAGAGTTTAACCCTGTATATATTACTGTGTGTGTGGGAGAGTTTAACCCTGTATATATTACTGTGTGTGTGAGAGAATTTAACCCTGTATATATTACTGTGTGTGTGAGAGAATTTAACCCTGTATATATTACTGTGTGTGTGAGAGAATTTAACCCTGTATCTATTACTGTGTGTGTGGGAGAGTTTAACCCTGTATATATTACGGTGTGTGTGAGAGAATTTAACCCTGTATATATTACTGTGTGTGTGGGAGAGTTTAACCCTGTATATATTACTGTGTGTGTGGGAGAGTTTAACCCTGTATATATTACTGTGTGTGTGGGAGAGTTTAACCCTGTATATATTACGGTGTGTGTGAGAGAATTTAACCCTGTATCTATTACTGTGTGTGTGGGAGAGTTTAACCCTGTATATATTACGGTGTGTGTGAGAGAATTTAACCCTGTATCTATTACTGTGTGTGTGGGAGAGTTTAACCCTGTATATATTACGGTGTGTGTGAGAGAATTTAACCCTGTATATATTACTGTGTGTGTGGGAGAATTTAACCCTGTATATATTACTGTGTGTGTGAGAGAGTTTAACCCTGTATATATTACTGTGTGTGTGAGAGAATTTAACCCTGTATCTATTACTGTGTGTGTGGGAGAGTTTAACCCTGTATATATTACGGTGTGTGTGAGAGAATTTAACCCTGTATCTATTACTGTGTGTGTGGGAGAGTTTAACCCTGTATATATTACGGTGTGTGTGAGAGAATTTAACCCTGTATATATTACTGTGTGTGTGTGGGAGAATTTAACCCTGTATATATTACAGTGTGTGTGAGAGAATTTAACCCTGTATATATTACTGTGTGTGAGGGAGAGTTTAACCCTGTATATATTACTGTGTGTGTGGGAGAGTTTAACCCTGTATATATTACTGTGTGTGTGGGAGAGTTTAACCCTGTATATATTACTGTGTGTGTGGGAGAGTTTAACCCTGTATATATTACGGTGTGTGTGAGAGAATTTAACCCTGTATATATTACTGTGTGTGTGAGAGAATTTAACCCTGTATATATTACTGCGTGTGTGAGAGAATTTAACCCTGTATATATTACTGTGTGTGTGAGAGAATTTAACCCTGTATATATTACTGTGTGTGTGGGGGAGAGTTTAACCCTGTATATATTACGGTGTGTGTGAGAGAATTTAACCCTGTATATATTACGGTGTGTGTGAGAGAATTTAACCCTGTATATATTACTGTGTGTGTGAGAGAATTTAACCCTGTATATATTACGGTGTGTGTGAGAGAATTTAACCCTGTATATATTACTGTGTGTGTGAGAGAATTTAACCCTGTATATATTACGGTGTGTGTGAGAGAATTTAACCCTGTATATATTACTGCGTGTGTGAGAGAATTTAACCCTGTATATATTACTGTGTGTGTGAGAGAATTTAACCCTGTATATATTACGGTGTGTGTGAGAGAATTTAACCCTGTATATATTACTGTGTGTGTGAGAGAATTTAACCCTGTATATATTACTGTGTGTGTGAGAGAATTTAACCCTGTATATATTACTGTGTGTGTGAGAGAATTTAACCCTGTATATATTACGGTGTGTGTGAGAGAATTTAACCCTGTATATATTACTGTGTGTGTGAGAGAATTTAACCCTGTATATATTACTGTGTGTGTGAGAGAATTTAACCCTGTATATATTACTGTGTGTGTGGGAGAGTTTAACCCTGTATATATTACTGTGTGTGTGAGAGAATTTAACTCTGTATATATTACTGTGTGTGTGGGAGAGTTTAACCCTGTATATATTACTGTGTGTGTGAGAGAATTTAACTCTGTATATATTACTGTGTGTGTGGGAGAGTTTAACCCTGTATATATTACTGTGTGTGTGGGAGAGTTTAACCCTGTATATATTACTGTGTGTGTGAGAGAATTTAACCCTGTATATATTACTGTGTGTGTGAGAGAATTTAACCCTGTATATATTACTGTGTGTGTGAGAGAATTTAACCCTGTATATATTACTGTGTGTGTGAGAGAATTTAACCCTGTATATATTACTGTGTGTGTGAGAGAATTTAACCCTGTATATATTACTGTGTGTGTGGGAGAGTTTAACCCTGTATATATTACTGTGTGTGTGAGAGAATTTAACCCTGTATATATTACTGTGTGTGTGAGAGAATTTAACCCTGTATATATTACTGTGTGTGTGGGAGAGTTTAACCCTGTATATATTACTGTGTGTGTGGGAGAGTTTAACCCTGTATCTATTACTGTGTGTGTGAGAGAATTTAACCCTGTATATATTACTGTGTGTGAGGGAGAGTTTAACCCTGTATATATTACTGTGTGTGTGGGAGAGTTTAACCCTGTATATATTACTGTGTGTGTGGGAGAATTTAACCCTGTATATATTACTGTGTGTGTGAGAGAATTTAACCCTGTATATATTACTGTGTGTGTGAGAGAATTTAACCCTGTATATATTACTGTGTGTGTGGGAGAGTTTAACCCTGTATATATTACTGTGTGTGTGGGAGAGTTTAACCCTGTATCTATTACTGTGTGTGTGAGAGAATTTAACCCTGTATATATTACTGTGTGTGTGGGAGAGTTTAACCCTGTATATATTACTGTGTGTGTGGGAGAGTTTAACCCTGTATATATTACTGTGTGTGTGAGAGAATTTAACCCTGTATATATTACTGTGTGTGAGGGAGAGTTTAACCCTGTATATATTACTGTGTGTGTGGGAGAGTTTAACCCTGTATATATTACTGTGTGTGTGGGAGAATTTAACCCTGTATATATTACTGTGTGTGTGGGAGAGTTTAACCCTGTATATATTACTGTGTGTGTGAGAGAATTTAACCCTGTATATATTACTGTGTGTGTGGGAGAATTTAACCCTGTATATATTACTGTGTGTGTGGGAGAATTTAACCCTGTATCTATTACCGTGTGTGTGGGAGAGTTTAACCCTGTATATGTTACTGTGTGTGTGAGAGAATTTAACCCTGTATATATTACTGTGTGTGTGAGAGAATTTAACCCTGTATATATTACTGTGTGTGTGGGAGAGTTTAACCCTGTAAATATTACACTGTGTGTGAGAGAATTTAACCCTGTATATATTACTGTGTGTGTGAGAGAATTTAACCCTGTATATATTACTGTGTGTGTGAGAGAATTTAACCCTGTATATATTACTGTGTGTGTGGGAGAGTTTAACCCTGTAAATATTACTGTGTGTGTGAGAGAATTTAACCCTGTATATATTACTGTGTGTGTGAGAGAATTTAACCCTGTATATATTACTGTGTGTGTGGGAGAATTTAACCCTGTATATATTACTGTGTGTGTGAGAGAATTTAACCCTGTATATATTACTGTGTGTGTGTGGGAGAATTTAACCCTGTATCTATTACTGTGTGTGTGAGAGAATTTAACCCTGTATATATTACTGTGTGTGTGGGAGAATTTAACCCTGTATATATTACTGTGTGTGGGGGAGAGTTTAACCCTGTATATATTACTGTGTGTGTGGGAGAGTTTAACCCTGTATATATTACTGTGTGTGTGGGAGAGTTTAACCCTGTATATATTACTGTGTGTGTGGGAGAGTTTAACCCTGTATATATTACTGTGTGTGTGGGAGAATTTAACCCTGTATATATTACTGTGTGTGTGGGGGAGTTTAACCCTGTATATATTACTGTGTGTGTGAGAGAATTTAACCCTGTATATATTACTGTGTGTGTGAGAGAATTTAACCCTGTATCTATTACTGTGTGTGTGAGAGAATTTAACCCTGTATATATTACTGTGTGTGTGAGAGAATTTAACCCTGTATCTATTACTGTGTGTGTGGGAGAGTTTAACCCTGTATATATTACTGTGTGTGTGAGAGAATTTAACCCTGTATATATTACTGTGTGTGTGAGAGAATTTAACCCTGTATATATTACTGTGTGTGTGAGAGAATTTAACCCTGTATATATTACTGTGTGTGTGGGAGAGTTTAACCCTGTATATATTACTGTGTGTGTGGGAGAGTTTAACCCTGTATATATTACTGTGTGTGTGGGAGAGTTTAACCCTGTATATATTACTGTGTGTGTGGGAGAGTTTAACCCTGTATCTATTACTGTGTGTGTGAGAGAATTTAACACTGTATATATTACTGTGTGTGTGGGAGAATTTAACCCTGTATATATTACTGTGTGTGTGGGAGAATTTAACCCTGTATATATTACTGTGTGTGTGAGAGAATTTAACCCTGTATATATTACTGTGTGTGTGAGAGAATTTAACCCTGTATATATTACTGTGTGTGTGGGAGAATTTAACCCTGTATATATTACTGTGTGTGGGGGAGAGTTTAACCCTGTATATATTACTGTGTGTGTGAGAGAATTTAACCCTGTATATATTACTGTGTGTGTGAGAGAATTTAACCCTGTATATATTACTGTGTGTGTGAGAGAATTTAACCCTGTATCTATTACTGTGTGTGTGGGAGAGTTTAACCCTGTATATATTACTGTGTGTGTGAGAGAATTTAACCCTGTATATATTATACACTGAGCCCAATTTTACCACTGTGTCACGTCCACTGTCGGGTGTGAAACGTTGGGCATGAGGCCATTAACGTGATCTGTGCCCGCACTTGTGTAGATGCCCCTTTACCAAGTACTGACTACGGCCTCGATCTAACCGCGCCCGAGATATGGGCGCAATGATGATTAATTGCATTTACATGCATTTAAACTGAATCAATGAACCGCCCACCCAACTTTACCAGCATTTCCCCCTTTACCATCACCTTCACCCGTCCAGATTGGGTGTAAAACAGACATGCTCACCAAATGTCTGCTTTGGGGCTCCAGCTGATGAAGAGCTGAGTTCAGAGCTTCCAACAGCTCTGTGACTCAGGTCGGCAGGGGGGCCGATCATTCCCTGGTGGGGAGTGGTGGGGGGGGGGCGGGGGCCGCCAGATCATTCTCTGGTGGTGGGGGTAGGGTGAGGGTGACCAGATGGACCTCAGGTGGGCGATCGGTGGGGGTGACGGGATTAGGAGGGGGCAGAGGGTTGCGATCGGTCTGGGTAGCGGGTGGATAAGTGGGACAGTTACGTTGCAGGGGTTGGGCGATGTCTGTCGGGGGGGCCATCCCTCCCGCTTTTCGCTCCGGGGCTGCTTTACCCGCTTGCGGCAGCCTGGAAGCGATGTGACAGGGCGCATTGATGAAACCTTTTTAATCACTGCGCGTGCGCAGCTCTGATGGGAGTGGAGAGTTTCAGGAGCAGTAAGCCCCTGTCCACAGCTCGATTCTTTTTTCAGGTCTAAGTGCGTATTGGGGTGCCTGAGCCCAAATCGGATCTGAATTACACCCAGATTCAGCAATCTGAATGAAATGGTAAAATTGGGCCCAGGGGCAGTGTCAGGGGCAGTGTTTAACTCTCTGCACACTAGGCTTTAATTCAAGGGTTGATATGTCTTGTGTACATTATTCGTACCTTTCCAGTGTACGGCAGTCTTTTCTGAAAATATGTTTTCACATCTTCAAAACTGATCAATAAGATCTCTGTCTCAAAAACACGACTGACAAAATTCTCCAGTTCCGTCCCTGAGGATGAGATATTGCACGTTAGCTACAAGGTTACACTGACAGAGGGAAAGAGAGAATGAGAGACAGGAGGACAGAACAGGTAGATATAAACGGACAGACAGATACTGACAGGCGTTAGGACAGAGAGGGAGAGAGAGAGAGTGAGGGAAAATGTGAGAGAGTCAGGTAAAGGGGGTGGCACTGTGGTTTCCACTGTTGCCTCAGAATGTCAGGGTTTGATTCCCAGCTGGGGCCAGTGTCTGTGTGGAGTCTGTACATTCTCCACATGTCTGCGTGGGTTTCCTCCGGGTGCTCTGGTTTCCACCCACAGTCCGAAAGAGAAGCTGGTAAGGTGCATTGGCCGTGCTAAATTGTCCCTCGGTGTAGCCCAGCAGGCACTAGAGCACACCTGTTCCTGCTTCCCTCAGGGCAGCAGTGACTCTTATCATTCCGGATGACTGAATGGTCAGATTCTGGGTCAGGCACCCGTCAGTCTGCGTCTGAGAGAGAATAAAAACAGCACGTCAGAACAAGCATTCCCAAATCTCTCATTCCCTCGTTACTGACCCTCTGACAGTGCGGCACTCCCTCAGCACTGACCCTCTGACAGTGCGGCACTCCCTCAGCACTGACCCTCTGACAGTGCGGCACTCCCTCAGTACTGACCCTCTGACAATGCGGCACTCCCTCAGTACTGACCCTCTGACAGTGCGGCACTCCCTCAGCACTGACCCTCTGACAGTGCGGCACTCCCTCAGCACTGACCCTCTGACAGTGCGGCACTCCCTCAGTACTGACCCTCTGACAGTGCGGCACTCCCTCAGCACTGACCCTCTGACAGTGCGGCACTCCCTCAGTACTGACCCTCTGACAGTGCGGCACTCCCTCAGCACTGACCCTCTGACAGTGCGGCACTCCCTCAGCACTGACCCTCTGACAGTGCGGCACTCCCTCAGCACTGACCCTCTGACAGTGCGGCGCTCCCTCAGGACTGACCCTCTGACAGTGCGGCACTCCCTCAGCACTGACCCTCTGACAGTGCGGCACTCCCTCAGTACTGACCCTCTGACAGTGCGGCACTCCCTCAGTACTGACCCTATGACAGTGCGGCACTCCCTCAGCACTGACCCTCTGACAGTGCGGCACTCCCTCAGCACTGACCCTCTGACAGTGCAGCACTCCCTCAGTACTGACCCTCTGACAGTGCGGCACTCCCTCAGCACTGACCCTCTGACAGTGCGGCACTCCCTCAGCACTGACCCTCTGACAGTGCAGAACTCCCTCAGTACTGACCCTCTGACAGTGCGGCACTCCCTCAGCACTGACCCTCTGACAGTGCGGCACTCCCTCAGTACTGACCCTCTGACAGTGCGGCACTCCCTCAGCACTGACCCTCTGACAGTGCGGCACTCCCTCAGCACTGACCCTCTGACAGTGCGGCACTCCCTCAGCACTGACCCTCTGACAGTGCGGCACTCCCTCAGCACTGACCCTCTGACAGTGCGGCGCTCCCTCAGTACTGACCCTCTGACAGTGCGGCACTCCCTCAGCACTGACCCTCTGACAGTGCGGCACTCCCTCAGTACTGACCCTCTGACAGTGCGGCACTCCCTCAGTACTGACCCTATGACAGTGCGGCACTCCCTCAGCACTGACCCTCTGACAGTGCGGCACTCCCTCAGCACTGACCCTCTGACAGTGCAGCACTCCCTCAGTACTGACCCTCTGACAGTGCGGCACTCCCTCAGCACTGACCCTCTGACAGTGCAGCACTCCCTCAGCACTGACCCTCTGACAGTGCGGCGCTCCCTCAGCACTGACCCTCTGACAGTGCGGCGCTCCCTCAGCACTCACCTTCTGACAGTGCGGCACTCCCTCAGCACTGACCCTCTGACAGTGCGGCACTCCCTCAGCACTGACCCTCTGACAGTGCGGCACTCCCTCAGCACTGACCCTCTGACAGTGCGGCACTCCCTCAGAGAAAGAGAGTCCAGCAAAACATACTCTTGATAAGAAATTGAAGGCAATCACAATGGAAGACTCACCTCACCATAAAAATCTGTCTTACTGATGAAATATCCATGAGAGGTGAGCCCAATAATACTGCCGTTAACTTCTCCCATCACTGGCTTCCCATAAGTATATCTGTAAAATATTAATTCCATGGGTTAGATGCAGAGTAAAACTCTCTCTGCACTGTATCCATCAAACACTCCCCGGACAGTATGTCTCATTCAGGATGCGGATGGCCCAACTGGAGAGGGGGCAAAACTTGACCTCCTCTTGGGAAATAAGGAAGGGCAGGTGTTAGAAGTGTTAGTGAGTGATCACTTTGGGACCAGTGACCATAATTCTATAAGTTTTAAGATATCTATGAAGGATGATAGGTCTGTCCCAAAAGTTAAAATTCTAAATTGGGGGCAAGGCCAATTTTGATGGTCTCAGGAGGAACTTTCAGATGTTAATTGGGGGGGGTCTGTGGGAAGGCAAAGGGACGGCTCGTAAATGGGAGGCTTTCAAAAGTGTGTTAACCAAGGTTCAGGGTAAACACATTCCTCTTACATTGAAGGGCAAGGCTGGCAGAAGTCAGGAACCCTGGATGATTTGAGATATTGAGGCCCTGGTCAAAAGAAAGAGACACATGACGTGCATAGGCAACTGGGATCAAGTGAATCTCTTGAATAGTGTAGGGGTGTAGGAGGAGAGTTAAGAGAGAAATCAGGAGGGCAAAAAGGGGACACGGGATGGTTTTGGCAGATAAGGCAAAGGAGAATCCAAAGAGCTTTGACAAATACATAAAGGGCAAAAGAGGAATAAGGGAGAGATTAGGGCCTGTTAAGGATTAACAAGTTCATCTATGTGAGGATCCACAAGAAATGGATGAAATCCTAAATGAATATTTCTCAGCAGTATTTCCTGTTGAGAAAAGCATGGATGTGAGGGAGCTTGGGGAATTAAATAGTGATGTCTTGAGGAGTGTACATATTACAGAGAAGGAGGTGCTGGAAATCTTAAAGCACATCAAGGTAGATAAATCCCCGGGACCTGATGAAGTGTATCCCAGGATGTTGTGGGAGGCTAGGGAAGAAATTGCGGGTCCATTAGTTGAGATATTTGAATCATCGATAGTCACGGGTGAGGTGCCTGAAGGTTGTAGAGTGGCAAATGTTGTGCCTTTGTTTAAAAAGGGCTGCAGGGAAAAGTCTGGGAATTACAGGGCAGTGAGCCTCACATCTGTGCTGAGTAAATTGCTGGAAGGTATTTTGAGAGACCAGATCTACAGGCATTTAGAGACACAAGGACTGATTAGGGACAGTCATCATGGCTTTGTGAGTGGAAAGTCATTTCTCACAAATTGGATTGAATTTTTTCAAGGTAGACGAGGGCAGTGCAGTTGATGTTGTCTACATGGACTTTAGCAAGGCCTTTGGCAAGGTACCACATGGTAGGTTGTTACAGAAGGTTCAATCTCACGGGATCCAGGGTGAGGGGTCTAAATGGAGACAAAATTGGCTTCTTGACAGAAGCCAGAGGGTGGTTATAGAGAGTTGTTTTTCAAACTGGAGGCCTGTGACCAGCGGTGTGCCTCAGGGATCAGTGCTGGGCCCACTGTTATTTGTCATTTATAATAATGATTTGGATGAGAATATTGGAGGCATAATTAGTGAGTTTACAGATGACACCAAGATTGGTGGCACGTTGGACAATGAAGAAAGTTATCTCCGATTGTAACGGGATCTTGATCAATTGGGCCAGTGGGCTGACAAATGGCAGATGCAGTTTAATTTAGATAAATGCGAGGTGATGCATTTTGGTCGATTGAACCAGGGCAGGACTCACTCAGTTAATGGTAGGGGAGAGTTACAGAACAAAGAGATCTAGGGGGACAGGTTCATAGCTCCTTGAAAGTGGGGACACAGGTGGACAGAGTGGTGAAGAAGGCATTCAGCATGCTTGGTTTCATCGGTCAGAATACAGGAGTTGGGACGTCTTGTTGAAGTTGTACAAGACATTGGTAAGGCCACACTTGGAATACTGTGTACAGTTCTGGTCACCCTATTATAGAAAGGATATTATTAAACTAGAAAGAGTGCAGAAAAGATTTACTAGGATGTTACCGGGACTTGATGGATTGAGTTATAAGGAGAGGCTGGGATAGACTGGGACTTTTTTCTCTGGAGCGTAGAGGGGTGATCTTATAGAGGTCTATAAAATAATGAGGGGCACAGATCAGCTCGATAGTCAATATCTTTTCCCCAAAGGTAGGGGAGTCTAAAACTAGAGGGCAGAGGTTTAAGGTGAGAGGGGAGAGATACAGAAAGGTCCAGAGGGGCAATTTTTTCACCCAGAGGGTGGTGAGTGTCTGGAACGAGCTGCCAGAGGCAGTAGTAGAGGCGGGGACAATTTTATCTTTTAAAAAGCATTTAGACAGTTACATGGGTACGATGGGTATAGAGGGATATGGGGCAAATGTGGACAATTGGGATTAGTTCAGGGGCTTTTTAAAAAGGGTGGCGTGGATAAGTTGGGCTGAGAGGCTGTGAACATCTATGACAGGACAGGTGCAGCATGGGGTCAGATACAGAGTAAAGCTCCCTCTACACTGTCCCCCCATCAAACACTCCCAGGACAGGTACAGCACGGGGTTAGATACAGAGTAAAGCTCCCTCTACACTGTCCCCCATCAAACTCTCCCAGGACAGGTACAGCACGGGGTTAGATACAGAGTAAAGCTCACTCTACACTGTCCCCCCATCAAACACTCCCAGGACAGGTACAGCACGGGGTTAGATACAGAGTAAAGCTCCCTCTACACTGTCCCCATCAAACACTCCCAGGACAGGTACAGCACGGGGTTAGATACAGAGTAAAGCTCCCTCTACACTGTCCCCCCATCAAACACTCCCAGGACAGGTACAGCACGGGGTTAGATACAGAGTAAAGCTCCCTCTACACTGTCCCCCATCAAACACTCCCAGGACAGGTGCACCATGGGGTCAGATACAGAGTAAAGCTCCCTCTACACTGTCCCCCCATCAAACACTCCCAGGACAGGGACAGCACGGGGTAAGATACAGAGTAAAGCTCCCTCTACACTGTCCCCCCCATCAAACAATCCCAGGACAGGTACAGCACGGGGTTAGATACAGAGTAAAGCTCCCTCTACACTGTCCCCCCATCAAACACTCCCAGGACAGGTACAGCATGGGGTTAGATACAGAGTAAAGCTCCCTCTACACTGTCCCCCCATCAAACACTCCCAGGACAGGTACAGCACGGGGTTAGATACAGAGTAAAGCTCCCTCTACACTGTCCCCCCATCAAACACTCCCAGGACAGGGACAGCACGGGGTTAGATACAGAGTAAAGCTCCCTCTACACTGTCCCCCCATCAAACACTCCCAGGACAGGGACAGCACGGGGTTAGATACAGAGTAAAACTCCCTCTACACTGTCCCCCCATCAAACACTCCCAGGACAGGTACAGCACGGGGTTAGATACAGAGTAAAGCTCCCTCTACACTGTCCCCATCAAACACTCCCAGGACAGGTACAGCACGGGGTTAGATACAGAGTAAAGCTCCCTCTACACTGTCCCCCATTAAACACTCCCAGGACAGGTACAGCACAGGGTTAGATACAGAGTAAAGTTCCCTCTACACTGTCCCCCCATCAAACACTCCCAGGACAGGTACAGCACGGGGTTAGATACAGAGTAAAGCTCCCTCTACACTGTCCCCAACAAACACTCCCAGGACAGGTACAGCACGAGGTTAGATACAGAGTAAAGCTCCCTCTACACTGTCCCCCCCATCAAACACTCCCAGGACAGGGACAAAACGGGGTTAGATACAGAGTAAAGCTCCCTCTACACTGTCCCCCCCATCAAACACTCCCAGGACAGGTACAGCACGGGGTTAGATACAGAGTAAAGCTCCCTCTACACTGTCCCCCCATCAAACACTCCCAGGACAGGTACAGCACGGGGTTAGATACAGAGTAAAGCTCCCTCTACACTGTCCCCCCATCAAACACTCCCAGGACAGGGACAGCACAGGGTTAGATACAGAGTAAAGCTCCCTCTACACTGTCCCCCCATCAAACACTCCCAGGACAGGGACAGCACGGGGTTAGATACAGAGTAAAGCTCCCTCTACACTGTCCCCCCATCAAACACTCCCAGGACAGGTACAGCACGGGGTTAGATACAGAGTAAAGCTCCCTCTGCACTGTCCCCCCCATCAAACACTCCCAGGACAGGTACAGCACGGGGTTAGATACAGAGTAAAGCTCCCTCTACACTGTCCCCATCAAACACTCCCAGGACAGGTACAGCACGGGGTTAGATACAGGGTAAAGCTCCCTCTACACTGTCCCCCCCATCAAACACTCCCAGGACAGGTACAGCACGGGGTTAGATACAGAGTAAAGCTCCCTCTACACTGTCCCCCCATCAAACACTCCCAGGACAGGTACAGCACGGGGTTAGATACAGAGTAAAGCTCCCTCTACACTGTCCCCCCATCAAACACTCCCAGGACAGGTACAGCATGGGGTTAGATACAGAGTAAAGCTCCCTCTACACTGTCCCCCCATCAAACACTCCCAGGACAGGTACAGCACGGGGTTAGATACAGAGTAAAGCTCCCTCTACACTGTCCCCCCATCAAACATTCCCAGGACAGGTACAGCACGGGGTTAGATACAGAGTAAAGCTCCCTCTACACTGTCCCCCCCATCAAACACTCCCAGGACAGGTACAGCATGGGGTTAGATACAGAGTAAAGCTCCCTCTACACTGTCCCCCCATCAAACACTCCCAGGACAGGTACAGCACGGGGTTAGATACAGAGTAAAGCTCCCTCTACAATGTCCCCATCAAACACTCCCAGGACAGGGACAGCACAGGGTTAGACACAGAGTAAAGCTCCCTCTACACTGTCCCCCCCATCAAACACTCCCAGGACAGGTACAGCACGGGGTTAGATACAGAGTAAAGCTCCCTCTACACTGTCCCCCCCATCAAACACTCCCAGGACAGGTACAGCACGGGGTTAGATACAGAGTAAAGCTCCCTCTACACTGTCCCCCCCATCAAACACTCCCAGGACAGGGACAGCACGGGGTTAGATACAGAGTAAAGCTCCCTCTACACTGTCCCCCCATCAAACACTCCCAGGACAGGGACAGCACGGGGTTAGATACAGAGTAAAGCTCCCTCTACACTGTCCCCCCCATCAAACACTCCCAGGACAGGTACAGCACGGGGTTAGATACAGAGTAAAGCTCCCTCTACACTGTCCCCCCCATCAAACACTCCCAGGACAGGTACAGCACGGGGTTAGATGTGGAGTGAAATAAGAAGACACTTCTGACCTGCCACACACTTTGATGGGAATTGTCTGATCAGGATCACGGATTGTGTCTGGAAGTTCCACTCTCACATCGTATTTTGGCAGGACTGGAAAAGTGGAAGATATTAATTCAGAATAACCCGACACTCAGATTGCAAACTAGCCGCATCATCCTGGACTGACAGCCTGCCCCCTCAACCCTACCACCACCCCCCCCCAGTCCTGTACTCACCCCCCCCGTCTCTTCGAAACTCAACTGGATTCCATATGGCAACAGCTGAATAACACATCAACCCCTCCCTCTCCCCTAATTCGCCACCCCCAAACCCCCCCCACCACCACACCTTCCTTCCACCACCTCGTAACCTCCTCCAGCCCCCTACACCCCCTCCCTATCTCTGTAACCTCCTCCAGCCCCCTACACCCCCTCCCAATCTCTGTAACCTCCTCCAGCCCCCTACACCCCCTCCCTATCTCTGTAACCCCCTCCAGCCCCCCTACACCCCCTCCCTATCTCTGTAACCTCCTCCAGCCCCCTACACCCCCTCCCTATCTCTGTAACCTCCTCCAGCCCCCCTACACCCCCTCCCTATCTCTGTAACCCTCCAGCCCCTACACTCCCTCCCTATCTCTGTAACCTCTTCCAGCCCCCTACACCCCCTCCCTATCTCTGTAACCTTCTCCAGCCCCCCTACACCCCCTCCCTATCTCTGTAACCTCCTCCAGCCCCCCTACACCCCCTCCCTATCTCTGTAACCTCCTCCAGCCCCCCTACACCCCTTCCCTATCTCTGTAACCTCCTCCAGCCCCCCCTACACCCCCTCCATATCTCTGTAACCTCCTCCAGCCCCCCCTACACCCCCTCCCTATCTCTGTAACCCCCTCCAGCCCCCCCTACACCCCCTCCCTATCTCTGTAACCTCCTCCAGCCCCCCCTACACCCCCTCCCTATCTCTGTAACCTCCTCCAGCCCCCCTACACCCCCTCCCTATCTCTGTAACCTCCTCCAGCCCCCCTACACCCCCTCCCTATCTCTGTAACCTCCTCCAGCCCCCCTACACCCCCTCCCTATCTCTGTAACCTCCTCCAGTCCCCTACACCCCCTCCCTATATCTGTAACCTCCTCCAGCCCCCTACACCCCCTCCCTATCTCTGTAACCTCCTCCAGCCCCCCCTACACCCCCTCCCTATCTCTGTAACCCCCTCCAGCCCCCTACACAGCGAGCAGCCTCCATACCATACTCTTGCACACTGAAGGAATGTTCCACTTTTCCTTGTTTCTTCAGCACTTCAATCCGATACAACCCCTGCATTGGTTCCGGCATCAGCTCATAGGTGAGATCCACAATTCCCTTCCTGGGCATCACATCGTTCCACTGTCCAATTCGATTGCCCTTTGGGTCCTGTCGGAGACATTGAACTTGTCTTTCGTCTCTGTGTTCCCAGCAGGGGGTTTTAACTTTCAGTCAGAAACCTCGGGGCCAGCACATCTAAAGCTTCCCCTTTGTCTCTGCTGCAATATACATGTTTTGATTTGATTTATTATTGTCACACGTACGGGGACACAGTAAAAAGTATTGTTTCTGGCGCGCTATACAGACAAAGCATACCGTACATAGAGAAGGAAAGGAGAGGGTGCAGAATGTAGTGTTACAGTCACAGCGAGGGTGTAGAGAAAGATCAGCTTAATGCGAGGTAGGTCCATTCAAAAGTCTGACAGCAGCAGGGGGAAGAAGCTGTTCTTGAGTCGGTCGGTACGGGACCTCAGACTTTTGTATCTTTTTCCCCGACGGAAGAAGGTGGAGGAGAGAATGTCCAGGGTGTGTTGGGGGGGGGGGTCCTTAATTATCCCGGCTGCTTTCCCCCTGAGGCAGCGGGAAGTGTAGACGGAGTCAATGGATGGGAGGCTGGTTTGTGTGATGGGATTGGGGGCTACATTCACCACCCTTTTGTAGTTCCTTGCGCAGGAGCCCAGACCGAGCTGTGACCCAACCAGAAAGAATGCTTTCTATGGGGCATCCGTAAAGTTGGTGAGAGTCGTAGCGGACATGCCAAATTTCCTTAGTCTTCTGAGAAAGTAGAGGCGTTGGTGGGGCTTTCTTAACTATAGTGGGGGGGAGCGGGGGATCCAGGACAGGTTGTTGGTGATCCGGACACCTAAAAACCTGAAGTTCTTGACCCTTTCTACTTGGTCCCAGTTGATGTAGACAGGGGCATGTTCTCCTCTACACTTCCTGAAGTCGATGACAATCTCCTTTGTTTTGTTGACATTGAGGGAGGGATTATTGTCACCGCACCAGTTCACCAGATTCTCTGTCTCATTCCTGTACTCTGTCTCCTCAATCTTTGAGGTCCATCCCACTGCGGTGGGGTCATCAGCAAACTGGAAAATCGAATTGGAGGGGAATTTGGCTGCATGGACAGAGGCGTGTAAGGAGTATAGTGGGGCACCTTGCGTTGAGGATGATCGTGGAGGAGCTGTTGTTACCAATCCTTACTGATTGTGGTCTGTGGATTAGGAAGTTTAGGGTCCAGTCGCAGAGGGAGGAACCGAGGCCCAGGTCATGGAGTTTGGAAATGAGTTTCGTGGGAATAACAAACAAAGCTTTGAGAAATCAGCCAGAGTTTTCCTCCAATCAAACCGTCTCGACTTGATCTGATCACATTACACTTCGATAGAACAGTTCGGCACAGGGACAGGCCCTTCAGCCCACCACGTTGTACTGAACATGACACCAAATTAAACTAATGCCTTCCATCTGCCCTCGCTCCGTATCTCTCTATACCTCAAATATTCATGTGCTTATCTAAAACTTCTTAAACGCCCCGATCGAACCTGCCTCCACCACCACCCCAGGCAGCGTGCTCCAGACACCTAACTCTCTCTGGAATACAACTTCCCTCACATCTCAAAGAATAGCGAGACAGAGGCAAAGAATCTGGTGAACTGGTGCGGCAACAATAATCGCTCCCTCAATGTCAACAAAACGAAGAAGATTGTCATCAACTTCAGGAAGCGTCGGAGAGAACATGCCCCTGTCTACATCAACGGGGACCAAGCAGAAAGGATCAAGAGCTTCAGGTTTTTAGGTGTCCAGATCACCAACAACCTGTCCTGGTACCCCCCCACGCTGACACTATAGTTAAGAAAGCCCCACCAACGCCTCTACTTTCTCAGAAGACTAAGGAAATTTGGCATGTCCGCTACGGACTCTCACCAACTTTTACAGATGCCCCATAGAAAGCATTCTTTCTGGTTGTATCACAGCTCGGTCTGGGCTCCTGCTCTGCCCAAGACCGCAAGGAACTACAAAAGGGTGGTGAATGTAGCCCCAATCCATCACACAAACCAGCCTCCCATCCATTGACTCTGTCTACACTTCCCGCTGCCTCGGGGGGGGGGGTAAAGCAGCCGGGATAATTAAGGACCCCCCCCACCCACACACCCCGGACATTCTCTCTTCCACCTTCTTCCGTCGGGGAAAAAGATACAGAAGTCTGAGGTCCCGTACCGACCGACTCAAGAACAGCTTCTTCCCTGCTGCTGTCAGACTTTTGAATGGACCTACCTCGCATTAAGCTGATCTTTCTCTACACCCTCGCTGTGACTGTAACACTACATTCTGCACCCTCTCCTTTAATGGTATGCTTTGTCTGTATAGCGCGCAAGAAACAATACTTTTCACTGTGTCCCAATGACAATAATAAATCAAATATTAAGCTGATCTTTCTCTGCACCCTCGCTGTGACTGTAACACTACATTCTGCACCCTCTCCTTCTCTATGAACAGTATGCTTTGTCTGTATAGCGCACAAGAAACAATACCTTTCACTGTACGTTAATACGTGACAATAATAAATCAAATCAAATCAAATCTCCTTTGAACTTTCCCCTTTCACCTTGAGTGCACGTTCCAAGTATTAGACATTTCAACTCTGAGAAAAAAGATTGTGACTGTCTATCCCTGCTGCTCATCCAAGAGTAAAAGAACAAAGAACAGTTCCCGCACAGGAACAGGCCCCTTCACCCCCACCCCTCAAAAGCCTGCGCTGATCATGTCCTATCTGGACCAACTGCCTGTATCCCTCTGTTCCCTGTCTGTTCATGTGTCTACCCAGGTCAGTCCGAAATATCACTAACATGTCTGTCTCACTTGGCAGTGCACTGTTCACCCTGTCAATGCCTCACGTACACCCTTCTATCGGCTCTCTCCTCAGCCTCTGCCTCCACACTAGAAAACAACCCTAGTTTATTCTGCCTCTCCTTATCGCTCAGACTCTCTAATCCAGGCAGCATCCTGGTAAACCTCTTCCCCACCCTCTCCAAAACCCCCACATCCTTCCTGTCATGCGGAGACCAGAATCAAACGCAATGCTCTTAAAGTGAGGCTTCCACACAGTTTTACAAAGCTGCAACGTGACATCCTGATTCTTGCCCCGACTGATAAAGGTACCGTAAGCCTTCTTTACCACTTTGCCTGCTGGTGTGGGCATTTTCAGGGAGCTAAAGACTCCAAGTCCAAGATCCCTCTGTCTATCAATGATCTTCAGGCTGCTACCAATGCATTGGTAACAATTCCTTCCTGATAGATTCCACAATTTTCCTGCCTGACTGATGTCAGTCTAACCGGCTCAGCATTCCCTCTCATTCCCGCCTCCCTCCTTTCTTGGGAACTGCTGCTACGTTCGCCCGCTGCTGGGAATGTTCCGGAATGGAAGAAATTGTGGGAAATCTTAGCCTGCGTCCATTTCTCCGTCCACTTCTCCAACCGTCCATCTCTCCATCCGTCCATCTCTCCATCCATGCACCCATCTCTCTGTCCATTTCTCCAACCATCCGTCCATCTCTCCATCCATGCACCCATCTCTCTGTCCATCTCTCCGTCCATCCCTCCGTCCATCTCGTCATTTATCTGTCCATCTCTGCATTCATCTGCCCATCTCTCCGTCCATTTCTCCAACCATCCGTCCATCTCTCCATCCATCTCTTCATCTATCCGTCCATCTCTCCATTCACTTGTCCATCTCTCCATACATCTGTCCATCTGTCCATCTCTCCGTCCGTCTCTTCATCTATCCGTCCATCTCTGCATTCATCTGTCCATCTCTCTGTCCATCCCTCCGTCCATCTCGTCATCTATCTGTCCATCTCTCCATTCATCTGTCCATCCGTCCATCTCTCCATCCATCCATCCGTCCATCTCTTCGTCTATCCGTCCATCTCTCCATTCACCTGTCCATCTCTCCATTCATCTCTCCATCCGTCCATCTCTCCATCCATCCTCCATCCATCTCGTCATCTATCCGTCCATCTCTCCATTCATCTGTCCATCCATCCTTCCATCCATCCTCTTCATCTATCCGTCCATCTTTCCATCTCTCCGTCCATCTCTTCATCTATCTGTCCATCTCTCCATTCATCCGTCCATCTCTTCATCTATCTGTCCATCTCTCCATTCACCTGTCCATCTCTCCATTCAGCTGTCCATCCGTCCATCTCTCCATCCATCCCTCCATCCATCTCGTCATCTATCCGTCCATCTCTCCATTCATCTGTCCATCCATCCCTCCATCCATCTCTTCATCTATCTGTCCATCTCTCCATTCATCTGTCCATCTCTCTGTCCATCCCTCCATCCATCTCTTCATCTATCTGTCCATCTCTCCATTCATCTGTCCATCTCTCTGTCCATCCCTCCATCCATCTCTTCATCTATCCGTCCATCTCTCCATTCACCTGTCCATCTCTCCATTCATCTGTCCATCCGTCCATCTCTCCATCCATCCCTCCATCCATCTCGTCATCTATCCGTCCATCTCTCCATTCATCTGTCCATCTGTCCATCCATCCCTCCATCCATCTCTTCATCTATCCGTCCATCCCTCCATCCATCTCTTCATCTGTCTGTCCATCTCTCCATTCATCCGTCCATCTCTCCATCTCAGCCGCTCTCTCTCTCTCTCTCTGAGGGGGTTCGTGTCCCTCATTCCCGGGGTCGGAAGGCTCGATGCCCCAAAGTAGGTTCAGTCCCGTGTCTCCAGCCCCGGGCCCATCCAGCTGCCTCTGGGCTTGGAGTGGAGTTGACACTGGGTTCTTGAGTTGGAGATATGCACTCACCCACACAGTGACACGAGGATACTGTAACAGAGAGAGTGGAAAACAGCAGAATCAGTCATCACCCAAACTCACGGACAACACACACTCAGCACAGCACAGGGGAGGGAGAGACACTGGGCAGGGATCGGGGACGGGGTGGGGTGGGAGAGGGAGACACTGGGCAGGATCGGGGACGGGGTGGGGTGGGAGTGGGGTGGGTGGGGGAGACACTGGGCAGGGATCGGGGTCGGGGCGGGGTGGGAGGGGGAGACACTGGCCAGGGATCGGGGACGGGGTGGGGTGGGAGTGGGATGGGTGGGGGAGACACTGGGCAGGGATCGGGGACGGGGTGGGGTGGGAGTGGGGTGGGTGGGGGAGACACTGGGCAGGGATCGGGGTCGGGGCGGGGTGGGAGGGGAGACACTGGCCAGGGATCGGGGACGGGGTGGGGTGGGAGTGGGGTGGGTGGGGGAGACACTGGGCAGGGATCGGGGACGGGGCGGGGTGGGAGAGGGGTGGGTGGGGAGACACTGGGCAGGGATCGGGGACGGGGTGGGGTGGGAGAGGGGTGGGTGGGGGAGACACTGGGCAGGGATCGGGGACGGGGCGGGGTGGGAGAGGGGTGGGTGGGGGAGACACTGGGCAGGGATCGGGACGGGGCGGGGTGGGAGAGGGTGGGTGGGGGAGACACTGGGCAGGGATCGGGGACGGGGTGGGTGGGGGAGACATCGACAGATCAATGGACGGACAGATAAAGGAATAGATGGCGAGATGGACAGAGGGATAGATAGAGTGAGAGATGGAGGGTGGGATGGACAGAGGGATGGACAGAGTGAGAGATGGAGAGTGGGATGGACAGAGTGATGGACAGAGTGAGAGATGGAGGGTGGGATGGACAGACAGATGGACAGAGTGAGAGATGGAGGGTGGGATGGACAGACAGATGGACAGAGTGGGAGATGGAGGGTGGATGGACAGAGGGATGGACAGAGTGAGAGATGGAGGGAGGGATGGACAGAAGGATGGACAGAGTGAGAGATGGAGGGTGGGATGGTCAGACAGATGGACAGAGTGAGAGATGGAGGGTGGGATGGACAGACAGATGGACAGAGTGAGAGATGGAGGGTGGGATGGACAGACAGATGGACAGAGTGAGAGATGGAGGGTGGGATGGACAGAGGGATGGACAGAGTGAGAGATGGAGGGTGGGATGGACAGACAGATGGACAGAGTGAGAGATGGAGGGTGGGATGGACAGAGGGATAGATAGAGTGAGAGATGGAGGGAGGGATGGTCAGACAGATGGACAGAGTGAGAGATGGAGGGTGGGATGGACAGAGTGAGAGATGGAGGGTGGGATGGACAGAGTGAGAGATGGAGGGTGGGATGGACAGAGTGAGAGATGGAGGGTGGGATGGACAGAGTGAGAGATGGAGGGTGGGATGGACAGAGTGAGAGATGGAGGGTGGGATGGACAGACAGATGGACAGAGTGAGAGATGGAGGGTGGGATGGACAGACAGATGGACAGAGTGAGAGATGGAGGGTGGGATGGACAGACAGATGGACAGAGTGAGAGATGGAGGGTGGGATGGACAGAGTGAGAGATGGAGGGTGGGATGGACAGAGTGAGAGATGGAGGGTGGGATGGACAGACAGATGGACAGAGTGAAAGATGGAGGGTGGGATGGACAGAGGGATGGACAGAGTGAGAGATGGAGGGTGGGATGGACAGAGTGGGAGATGGAGGGTGGGATGGTCAGACAGATGGACAGAGTGAGAGATGGAGGGTGGGATGGACAGAGGGATGGACAGAGTGAGAGATGGAGGGTGGATGGACAGAGGGATGGACAGAATGAGAGATGGAGGGTGGATGGACAGACAGATGGACAGAGTGAGAGATGGAGGGTGGGATGGACAGAGGGATGGACAGAGTGAGAGATGGAGGGTGGGATGGACAGAGGGATGGACAGAGTGAGAGATGGAGGGTGGGATGGACAGAGGGATGGACAGAGTGAGAGATGGAGGGTGGGATGGACAGACAGATGGACTGAGTGAGAGATGGAGGGTGGGATGGACAGAGTGAGAGATGGAGGGTGGGATGGACAGAGTGAGAGATGGAGGGTGGGATGGACAGACAGATGGACAGAGTGAGAGATGGAGGGTGGGATGGTCAGACAGATGGACAGAGTGAGAGATGGAGGGTGGGATGGACGGAGTGAGAGATGGAGAGTGAAATGGACGGATGTCTCTCACCTCTTCCTGAATGGGGACGAATTTCTCGTCCAAGGTCACAATCCTGAACTTCACTGAAAGACAAAGGAAGATGCACAGTAAGATCCCACACGCTTGACAGCCTCCCCGTCCGGAGCTGCCATCACCCCACATCCACAGGTCAGTGACGGATCCCAGCAGCGTCTGGAATCTCTGCTCAAATCCAGACAGGGGCAGGGGGTGGCAGTGATGAGGGGGACACATCACAGGAATAGAATGAGGCCATTCAGCCCCACCAGTCTGATCTGTAACTTATTCACATCACCTCAATGAGTTCCAGAGCCATTCATTGCCCTTTGATAATGGGTCAATCTCAGGCTCCACAATTCCAACTCATTCTCTCCCACCCAACCCACTGCAGTCCCTGTGGTGTAGGCACACCCACCCGGTGCTGTCAGGGAGGCAGATCCAGGCATTTGACCTCAGCACCAGAAGAAGGAACGGCCGATATGTTTCCAAGTCAGGATAGTGTGAGGGGCTCGGAGGGGGGAGAACTTGTAGGCGGTGGGTGTTCCCCATCTGTCTGCTGTCCCCACCTTGTCCTTCTAGATGGCAGAGGGGTTTGCAAGGTGCTGTGGAGGATCCTTGGCGAGTCACTGCGGGGCATCTTGTAGATGGTACACACGTGGGTGGTGGAGAGAGTGAGTGTGATTAGTGTGTCGATCGGCGGGGGGGGGGGTCGGGGACTGCTCGGTCCTGGATGGTGTGGAGGTTCTCGAGTGTTGTTGGGAGACGTACCCATCCAGGCAAGCGGAGAGTATCCCATCACACTCCTGACCTGTGTCCTCACTACAGGGGGGAGAGACAGAGAGAGGGAGACAGAGAGGGAGAGAGAGAGAGGGGGAGGGACAGACAGAGAGGGAGGAGGGGGCAGAGAGAGAGGGACAGACAGAGAGGGAGAGGGGGCAGAGAGAGAGGGACAGACAGAGAGGGAGAGGGGGGCAGAGAGAGAGGGACAGACAGAGAGGGAGAGGGGGGCAGAGAGAGAAGGGACAGACGGAGAGGGAGAGGGGGGCAGAGAGAGAGGGAGAGGGGGCAGAGAGAAGAGAGGGACAGACAGAGAGGGAGAGGGGGCAGAGAGAGAGGGAGAGGGGGGCAGAGAGGGAGAGGGGGCAGAGAGGGAGAGGGACAGACAGAGAGGGAGAGGGGGGCAGAGAGAGAGAGGGAGAGAGGGAGAGAAGGAGAGAGGGGTCAGAGAGAGGGGGAGAGAGGTGGGACAGAGGGTGGGACAGAGGGAGGGAGAGAGGGGGACAGAGAGGGTGGGACAGAGGGGGTGGGACAGAGGGGGTGGGACAGAGGGGGTGGGACAGGAGGAGGGACAGAGAGATGGGACAGAGGGGGTGGGACAGAGGGAGGGACAGAGAGGATGGGACAGAGGGGGTGGGACAGAGGGAGGGACAGAGAGGATGGGACAGAGGGGTGGGACAGAGGGGGTGGGACAGAGGGGGTGGGGACAGAGGGGGTGGGACAGAGGGGGTGGGACAGCAGAGTTGTGGGACCTTCTCTAGTGATGGATCTTGCTCTGATCATGTGGGTAATGCCTCCACAGTGACCATTACACCCTCACTCACTCACTTCACTCACTCACTCGAGGATCTTACTGTCTGACAGGACGGACACTCACCAAACTGGCCAGGTTTATAAACAGGTTTGTCAGTCTGGACGAATGTCAGTGAATTGTAGCTTTTCAAAACCACCATCTTAGTCTCATTGATGGAGAGATTTTCTCCTGATCCTTTCACAGAGACGGATAAGAGTGTGATATAGTCACTGCTCAAAGCATTCTTTCCAATCTGTACAAAAAACACATCCCAATATCAGATCAACACTGGAGCAGGCAACCCGGAGGCCATTCAGCCCATCGCCACAATGTTACACAGCAACAGGAGGCCATTCAGCCCCTCTCTCTCTCCAGCCTGTTACACAGCAACAGGAGGCCATTCAGCCCCTCTCTCTCCAGCCTGTTACACAGGAACAGGAGGCCATTCAGCCCCTCTCTCTCTCTCCAGCCTGTTACACAGGAACAGGAGGCCATTCAGCCCCTCTCTCTCTCTCCAGCCTGTTACACAGGAACAGGAGGCCATTCAGCCCCTCTCTCTCTCTCCAGCCTGTTACACAGGAACAGGAGGCCATTCAGCCCCTCTCTCTCTCTCCAGCCTGTTACACAGGAACAGGAGGAGGCCATTCAGCCCCTCTCTCTCTCTCCAGCCTGTTCCACAGGAACAGGAGGCCATTCAGCCCCTCTCTCTCCAGCCTGTTACACAGGAACAGGAGGAGGCCATTCAACCCCTCTCTCTCCAGCCTGTTACACAGGAACAGGAGGCCATTCAGCCCCTCTCTCTCTCTCCAGCCTGTTACACAGCAACAGGAGGCCATTCAGCCCCTCTCTCTCTCTCCAGCCTGTTACACAGCAACAGGAGGCCATTCAGCCCCTCTCTCTCCAGCCTGTTACACAGGAACAGGAGGAGGCCCGTGGTGAGGAATAATGGAGTGTGTGAGGGACACGGATGGAGGGAGAGGGACTGTGTCCTGGCAGGAGGAAGACACAGAGACATGAAATGGCCGCGGTAACTGAGACTTACGGTAAAATCGAGGCAGTTAAATCCTGTGCTTGCCGGTAACTCCTTCTGGAAGACGGTACTGTTGGTCTTTTCATTCTCAATGGTCAGAGTGAGGTGGGACGATTCGACAGGTGACAGCAGCAAAACACAAACCTTCTCCACACAATCCGTTCGTAACTCAGAGGGAATAAGAACCACATAGTGACTGGAGGCAAAGACAACAGGGTCAAGATGGGAACGGCACACGGCAACGACACGGGAACGGCACACGGCAACGACACGGGAACGGCACACGGCAACGACACGGGAACGGCACATGGCAACGACACATGGCATGGGAACGGCACACGGCAACGACACGAGAATGGCACACGGCAACGACACGGGAACGGCACATGGCATGGGAACAGCACACGGCAACGACACGGGAACAGCACACGGCAACGACACGGGAACGGCACATGGCAACGACACGGGAACGGCACATGGCATGGGAACGGCACACGGCAACGACACGGGAACAGCACACGGCAACGACACGGGAACGGCACATGGCAACGACACGGGAACGGCACATGGCATGGGAACGGCACACAGCAACAACACGGGAACGGCACACAGCAACAACGCGGGAACGGCACACAGAATGGCACACAGCAGCAACACGGGAACGGCACACACCAACAACATGGGAGCAGCACATGGCATGGTAACAGCACATGGCACGGGAATGGCACACGGCAACGACACGGGAATGGGACACGGCAACGACACGGGAATGGGACATGGCATTGACATGGGAATGACACACAGCACCGACACGGGAATAGGACTTCATCAACATGGAATGACAGACAGCATTGACACGGGAATGGGACACATCATCGGCAGGAAATGGCACACATCATCGACAAGGAATGTGACATGGCATCGACACGGGAATGTGACACGGCGTCAACACATAGAAACGAGGAGCAGGAGGAGGCCATTCGGCCCTTTAAATCTGCTACACCATTCATTACTGTCATGGCTGATCATCCAATTCAATATCCTGATCCTCCGCCTCCCCCACCACCATATCCCTCCATCCCTTTAACCCCAAGAGGGAAATCTAATTCCTTTCTGATATCATACAACACTTTCTCCTCAACTGCTTCCTCCGGGAGGGAATCCCACACGTTCCCCGCCCTCCGGGAGTGAATCCCACACGTTCCCCGCCCTCCGGGAGTGAATCCCACACGTTCCCCACCCTCCGGGAGTGAATCCCACACGTTCCCCACCCTCCGGGAGTGAATCCCACACGTCCCACCCTCCGGGAGGGAATCCCACACGTTCCCCGCCCTCCGGGAGGGAATCCCACACGTTCCCCACCCTCCGGGAGGGAATCCCACACGTTCCCCGCCCTCCGGGAGGGAATCCCACACGTTCCCCACCCTCCGGGAGGGAATCCCACACGTTCCCCGCCCTCCGGGAGGGAATCCCACACGTTCCCCACCCTCTGGGTGAAGAAATCTCCCTCTCACCCTCAGTCCCTAAAAGGTTTCCCCCTTATCCTCAAACTCTGAGCTCTAGTTCTGGGCTTCCCCCACCATGGGGAACATTCTTTCTCAATCTAACCCTGGGTGAATTTTATAAGTTTCTGTCAGATCCCCCCCCTCTCACTCTTCTAAACTCCAGTGAATATAATCCTCACTCACTCACTCTCTCCTCATACCTCAGTGCTGCCTCCTTCACTCCCTCACCTCATTCCCCCCTCACATTCTCCCCTGCCTCCCTCATTCCCTCCCTCCCTTCTTCCCCCTCATTCTCTCCTTTCCCCTTCAATCTCCCTCCCTTCCCCCAC